>NW_013672315.1:17148-20204 GCF_000517525.1 Limulus polyphemus
TTTCTGCAACAAGGACTGAACAAACCAAAACGCTAGGTTCTGCACAAACAAAGGTCTTCACTTTCTGCAACAAGGACCAAACAAACCAAAGAAAACGCTAGGTTCTGCACAAACAAAGGTCTTCACTTTCTGCAACAAGGACTGAACAAACCAAAACGCTAGGTTCTGCACAAACAAAGGTCTTCACTTTCTGCAACAAGGACCGAACAAACCAAAACGCTAGGTTCTGCACAAACAAAGGTCTTCACTTTCTGCAACAAGGACCAAACAAACCAAGAGTGTGTGTTACTGTTCAGGTTTGTACGCACTTGTTTGTACATATGCTCTGTGCATATGTATGATGTCATTAGGAACTAAATTCTTTTTTTGAGGTAACACAAGACTTTCAAATTAAAGTAATTTGAATGCTTATACCAGAATTTTATGCTACACACAGTCGAGCTCGCGTGTACGTTACAGCAAGCACTGTAACTTTTTCAGGGATACAGAACTGATCTATCTTTCACCCTTTCCAGGTTTCAATCATTAAATAAATTTTGTCATTTTCAGGTACAAAATCTGACTACAGTTATTACTGGTCAGGAATTATTCAACATGGAATGTAAGTTATAATCATACTGTGCAGGTTTACTACAAACTATCTAAAAATAATGAATACATTTTAACGAAACATAATTATTACTATAATATTCGTACCAGTACAAAGACTTTTCATCATTCACCATCACCTGGTCAGTTTATATTTAACAGACATTTACATGAAGTAACATAAAATGGTGATGTAATCTACACATCCTCTGGTTTACGTTTAGATATATATATAAGATTTCATGACTCTGATGCTTTTAATTATACATTCTATTCTTCATCTATAGTCAGATAAAATTTATACCAAGTAAATGGCTTCTGGTCAATTTTGTTTACGTTTATTATCACAGTAGGGTCTTATTATTATTATTATTACTTATCAATTGTTTAGCGTTATTAATCATAGAACATGATCAAATTTTTGAACACCGATGATACACCTTGATGATTTGTTAAACACAATACTCCTTGATGATATATCAAACAAATCAAGGCTTAACTGAACAATTTTTAAAATGAATATTTGCTAGATAAATGAAAACAACAACAACAAAACTTGAAGGTTTATAAAAACAGAAATCCAGAAAACATTTAACCACATATTTACTTGCGCTAATACATATTTCAAAGTTTATATAATCACAACTATTGCATGGATTATCCGTTATTAAAAACATCACAGTTTTAATGCCCTTACAGCCATGGTCACAAGCTCACTGAAGTGGCAACACAATTTACATACACTTTTCAAAGTTCTCCAGTATCCTGTATGTAAGTGTTACTAACCCTAAAATGGCACATGGAACATTAATAAATTTCACACAATACCTCAAATAAACAATACTTTTCCCAGCCTTGTGCCTTTTCCTTTAAGATAACCAGGTTCTCTTCAGCACTGAAAAACTGTAGCTTATACCTTATTAATCTGTTTCTGAATGTGTACCTGTTAAAAGCTGACATTTTAACATACGTTAACTGTTCAAACAAACTTACAATTTGTGAAACTTCATTAATAACATTTCGTATAAAGAATTAACTAACATTATCAATAAACAACAGTTAAGTGATTTAATAAGTATACACACGAAAAACTGGACACCAGTCTTAATTTCATTAAAAACCTGACCTTTGAAAGCTGAGAGTTTTCTCTAGTACAGTGTACGAGTCTCATTACTTAACAAAAGGGTAATATATTGTGACATTAAGATGTATTATCTTTGAATTTGTTTAGCATTGTTTATTTGTTACTAAGGGCAAAGCTAAAAAATTGGCTTTCTCTGTTGTGCCTACCATGGGCATTGAAACCCATTTTTAGTGTTGTAAGCCCACAGACTTAATGTTGAGCCACCAGAGAGCTTGTTTAGAAAAATTTAAGTAGAATGCTTTCAAAAATTTTCCCATAAATATGCATTATATCGACATTACTGTAACGAAACTCGACAGAAATGCATCCATAAAACTTTACCTTCAAGTGTAATAATAAAAATAAAAGTTTACAATACTTATTTTTTCAGTTACTTTTGTCTTTATTATTTAATATTTACCATTCTTGAGGCTTGGCTGGTCAGGAAAATTTTGAATGTTCTATTTGAAACTACGTAGAAATACATTTGGGAAGTTCTTCCTTTTCATATCAGTCATATAAGCTAATATATATACTGGACAGTAAACACATAAAAGTGTGTTTGTATGGATTAAACATGCATAAAATGCATTAAAAACTAACCCTAAAAACAAACGTGAGGTTAATGAAACGTGATACACGTGCACCACGTAGGTAGTATTGGCCAATCAAATTGTGCTACAGCTCGTACCTAATTGTACATGTGATGGTAGTTGGTCCACATCAGTTTCTGTACGAGACAATCATGCGTTAGTTCTTGAAAGGTCACAAGCAACACTGGAAACTATTTACTGCAGTTTTTGAAATGTCAGAACTGCTTTATAACGTGTTAATCTGCTTTAAAACAAGTGCAGTATTCTGAATAAATGTGAAGTCTGAAAATACCTTTAGCAAACGTGCTGAAGTTTTCACAAGATGAATAAAACTTTGAGAAACACTTGACTATTAAACTTCATATAATAATTACATAGACTTTCAACAAATGTTAACACGGAAAGCTGAATAATAAAAAAAGAAACAATGAATAAGTGTGTAAACCGTGAGTAGCGGGACCGTTTTCCAGAATGTAAGGACAAACACAATGTAACGTTTAATTCTTCTTGATTTTCTGTCCCAGTATATTTTTCACTTGGTTGATGCTGTTTTGAAGAATTCCTTGATGCTTCAGACCAGGCAGCATGACCAATCCTAGTTCTAAAGGGATGCAAACATTAGTGTATATATACCCAAGTTCTATTTTTTACAAGGATGCAAACATTACTATATATATATACCCAAGTCCCATTTTTTACAAGGATGGAAACATTAGTGTATATATACCCAAGTCCCATTTTTTACAAGGATG
>NW_013672315.1:20520-22327 GCF_000517525.1 Limulus polyphemus
ATATGTGCATTTGTCTGAGGCGTGTTAGTTTCACACATTCTGGTACATGTGCACTATCTGAGTCATAACCCTCATTGTTATAATATTTTCTAACAGTATTAATTAGTGAAACCCTTTTTTCATAACCCACATTGTTTATAACAATATTAATTAGTGAAACCCTTTTTTCATAACCCACATTGTTATATTTTCTAACAATATTAATTAGTGAAACCCAAGTTCTACAAGGATGCAAACATTAGTGTATATATACCCAAGTCCTATTTTTTACAAGGATGCAAACATTAGTGTATATATATACCCAAGTCCCAGTTCTACAAGGATGGAAACATTACTATATATATATAATAATGAGCTTTTTATTAGTGTACATAACTTACCAAGGAAGTAAGCAAGCACCAGGTTGTTGATTACACTACCAATCCAGGCTACGAGCAGTAAGACAGACATGACGCTCACAAAATACTGAAAACATACAAACAATCATCATTCTTGTAATGACAGTTATTCTTCGAGTTTTGAAAAAAAAAAACCCAACAATAATACAGTTAATATAAAGAAATAAGTATACTGACTAGCCAACAATAATACAGTTAATATAAAGAAATAAGTATACTGACTAGCCAACAATAATACAGTTAATATAAAGAAATAAGTATACTGACTAGCCAACAATAAATTCCTAAGTTAATGTACAGAAACTGTAAGCAATTATAAGTTTTTTTATTATTTATTATCTATCAGAGATTTTTAAATTATCAAATTTTAAAATTTTACCCTTGAAAAGCCTTTTCTTTTAGTTTGAATGTAATATTTTAAGATCATTAGCAATTTTGAAAAATGGGCCATATTTACATTCTTCTGAATGTCATATTAAAAGGAAAAATACATTACAGTAATGTCAAATTACTGGCAAAAATTATAATACACCACGAAGAAGCATTCAATTAAAAAAACACCGTATTACTGATTGCATAGTATAAAATATCGAACAATGCTTTTATTAACAACTACCTTTAATAGACCACTTTGGACAGTTATTAAAATTAAATAAAAGCACTGATGACTCCAAAATAATAATAGAAATAACCAAGGAAACTTTTCATATCATATTACACAAAAAATATTGTCAAAATGTCAGAATTGAAAACAATGTAAATATTATAGTTTTGTTTTGAGTTTATTTATTGATTTATAAGTATTATCTTAAGTTACAGTTTTTACAATAAAAATATTCTTCTTTACTGTAAAATCTATAATAAAATAATGTAAATATCAGTTACAAGTTAATTACTCTTATTAATGGAAAGTGTCTCACCAGGTGAAACAAAGGGTTTCACTAATAAATATTGTTAGAAAATATAACAATGTGGGTTATGAAAAAAGGGTTTCACTAATAAATATTGTTAGAAAATATAACAATGTGGGTTATGAAAAATTGTAAAAATAGGACTTGGGTATATATATAGTAATGTTTGCATCTTTGTAAAAATAGGACTTGGGTATATATACACTAATGTTTGCATCCTTGTAAAAATAGGACTTGGGTATATATACACTAATGTTTGCATCCTTGTAAAAATAGGACTTGGGTATATATACACTAATGTTTGCATCCATGTAAAAATAGGACTTGGGTATATATACACTAATGTTTGCGTCCTTGAAAAATAGAACTTCGGTATATATACACTCATGTTTGCATCCTTGTAAAAATAGGACTTGGGTATATATACACTAATGTTTGCATCCTTGTAAAAATAGGACTTGGGTATATATACACTAATGTTTGCATCCTTGTAGAACT
>NW_013672315.1:23063-24726 GCF_000517525.1 Limulus polyphemus
ATATGGGAAGGTGTGAAAGTAACACGCCTCAGACAAATGCACATATGCTGGAAGGTGTGAAAGTAACACGCCTCAGACAAATGCACATATGCTGGAAGGTGTGAAAATAACACGCCTCAGACAAATGCACATATATTGGAAGGTGTGAAAGTAACACGCCTCAGACAAATGCACATATGCTGGAAGTTGTGAAACTCACATCTCAGATAAAGCACATGTGCCAAAAGGAATAAAATTAACATGCTGACATGTGCTGCAAGAGGTTTACTGTCACCTGCCATTATGGGATGGCAAGGAAGATATACAGACAAAAGTTGGTGGCTACACGCTGATTTAAGTACAAAGAGGAAGAACAGTATACAGTTCATACTTACAAGTACAGGCTTTGTGTCTCGTAACTGAATGACGGAGGTCCAAAAGTCACAAGTCTGTTGCTTTACTAAGATCACCGACTTGCAAATTTCTTCAAACTTTCTTTCTTCTGCATCAGTCCTGTAGAGAGAGATGTACGAATTTTGAAATTACATGTACACACGTAATTCAACGTCAAATATCTACTTATCACCCTGAGGCATTTGGGAAAACTGACGTGATAGGTTCACTTATTAACAAACATTTTACACAGGCTTAAGAAAAACTAATATATTAATGCTTACATTATAAACACATGTGACAATGCCAATAAAACAAAAAAATTGTCTTAACTATGAAAAAACAGTTTACTTTTCATGTAAAATGAATAACACAGACCTTGAAATGGTGTATTTACCAAACACAAAAATATATATATGTAATCAAACAGCATGTTGAGTTTAAAACTCAACAAAAACATTCAGCAGTGATTAAGGGTTTTGGAAGTAAAGTTAGCTTTGAATCAAGACTCCAGCTTTCCTGCTTCTGAAGTGTCAACTTGTTCTTAATACGAATTAACGTGGTTACTTTTCAATTATTCTTTATAAATCTTCACTTCATCATGACTCAAGAATGGTTTGAAAGCTGAGGATGAGCAGTATTTATGCATTCTAGTGATTGTTATACATGTTTATCTGCACTAATCTGTTGGTTTTGTTTAGTCTTTATAAACATTTACCAGATAACAACTTTAGAAAAGTTGAAAGCTCTAACCAGAGCCGAGAATGAGTAGAATTTAAGGACTTGTAAGAGCTACAAATTTTTAATGTGAGGATGGCTAAGATACCAACTGGTATAATGTCTAATGAAACTTTTAGTACGCAAACTATGATGGCTAAGATAGCAACTGGTATAATATCTAATGAATCTTTTAGTATGTAAACTAGGATGGCTAAGATACCAACTGGTATAATGTCTAATGAAACTTTTAGTATGTAAACTATGATGGCTAAGATACCAACTGGTATAACGTCTAATGAAATTTTAGTATGTAAACTATGATGGCTAAGATACCAACTGGTATAATATCTAATGAAACTTTTAGTATGTAAACTAGGATGGCTAAGATACCAACTGGTATAATGTCTAATGAAACTTTTAGTATGTAAACTAGGATGGCTAAGATACCAACTGGTATAATGTCTAATGAAACTTTTAGTATGTAAACTAGGATGGCTAAGATACCAACTGGTATAATGTCTAATGAAACTTTTAGTATGTAAACTAGGATGGCTAAGATACCAACTGGTAT
>NW_013672315.1:25499-30120 GCF_000517525.1 Limulus polyphemus
TGTCTAATGAAACTTTTAGTATGTAAACTATGATGGCTAAGATACTATTGAACTACTATTTTATGAATGTATATCAATAAGTTTGGTATCAAATTGTAGATTATAATTCAAATTTTAGTATTATCCATTAGTTAATTTCTTATTTGAAAAGTAAATAATAAAAAAAGAAACCCTAAATATCAATTTTTGTGTGTCATGTGGTATGTTGAATGCAGCATTAGTTCAGATTAGATGTAGTCTATAGTTTCGTACAAAACAGGAACTAAAATTACTGATACTGACAAGCTAGAATATAAAATAAGAACCTCTTATCTTTTCTATTTGCTGAGATATTGCTCATGTACTGAAGCAAGCACAGTGGCCTCGCTCACCTCTTTTCATTTTTGGAAATGCTCACGTATCCCTACTTCTGTCTATGACGTGTGAATAACCAATCAAAAGCTCAGAATGTCCCCCACATGGTTCTCAGAGTCTCTGTAAAGTATTTATGCAGAAAACCCTTTCTTTTCGTGGTGAGGTAAGGTATTTTTTAGACCCAAATACAGCTTAGCCACTAAGTTTGATAAATAATAATGGAGTTCTGTGGTATTTATACAGTAAATTATGATTTTTGGTTATTTCAAAACGCACATTTTGTTTTACATATTCCACATGCAAAATCTGATACGGCTTAGCAAGTTTCGGCAAATGAGTACAAAGTTCATAACTAGAAGAGATAATTGTTTTCTATACTTCTTTATTTACTGTTTTATGTTTTAAGAAAAATAACTGAAATTTAATAACTTATTTGTTAATAGTAATAATGTATATACATACATAGTGTATTATAACTGAAATGTGACTATATCTTACAAAATACTGGTCCATTAAAACACAGCCTAGATGGATCACTTTGTAAAAGCCAGTTCTATATTATTGGATACGCTAACATAAGTGCACGTGCACTGCTGTGTCATTCAACTTCTGTAATGTTAGTCAGACACGGCTGAAAAGTCAATGAAATAAAAATAATAAATTTTTATACAAGTAAAATGTTATGAGATTTAAGCTCTTTAGATTAAACATTTGTGTTTTTGTGTTATAATCTGTAGTAATCCTAGAACGAGAAAAGTGTAATTTATATCTTATTTTCTTTTTCTTTTTTTTATGGTGGTTACGAGGTCGGTCAAATTGACCAAACCCCTAGAGAGATATAGTGGTGAAAATAACAAATAAAATATAGTTTTTCTAAAGAAAAGTTTTGTAATTAACTGGATGATATTTGGAGATTTTGCATGGGAAATTTGACAATTTTCTGATGCATAAAAGTATTTTTAATCTTGAAATCAAAATTACTTCGCATGTTGGATAGTCAACATCTGAAAATTAAAAATGCACGAGCAAATAATTAATTAAAAAATGTTAAAACTTATTTACAAAATCTTATACTTTGTTTAATGATTACTTAATAATCTGCAAAATTTCTTGAAGATACACGTACATTTTAAAAAGTTACAGTATAACCGCTTTATGGTTACTTTCAGGAATACTGGCTGGGTGGAAGTATGTAAAATATTTTTGTTGGATTTGCACGGATTCAAACCCAGCTCACCAAAATTATAATCGAATTTTGCAATTAAAACAAAATATTTGTGTATGTTCATACCCAACCATGAAAAGCTCTAAAAAAATTAAATGTAACACAACACTTCTGTTCATCATGTTGTATCATCCGTGTTCTCACCTTACTAAAAACTAGACAACTATGAGAAGATTGAGAACACAGCATTTTGAAAGTATGTAGCTGGGAATTGAATGATCTGGTTCGTCTTCAACTAACGAAAATGTGTTTAATTCCCAAGATTACAAATTCCATTAGCATTTTAATAGACAAATTAATTATTACTTTTAAAATTATGTATCTTCTACTTATTTATTACTAATTCATAATTCTCACAAAATAGCATAAGACTTTCAAAAATACAAAGTATTAAATTCAATATCCTTCATCTTATTTTGTAAAAATACATTTGTGCAGATCAAGACATAATTTAAAAGGCTCTGAACTGAACTATTCTTATAATGATGATTTAAACTTACCCAGAAAAAAAATAATAATTTAACAGAGGTATAAAAACAATCAGTTATTAAAAATGTCAAAGTCAGCAGAAAAAAAGATGAAATTCTGCTTCTCTCAGGAATTATATCAGGAAATACCTTTCAACATGATCACAATCTAATCTATGCCTACTTTCAATTTCCGTACCTAACTTAGCTAATAGGATGTTTTCCCTAACTGTACTCTTTGAACTGAACTTGCAGTCAGTTTGAATGTAAGCTGAAAACTCAAGTAATGTCTCATCAATTATTCACTGACTTCTGATTATTTTAGGCTTGCCTGATATCTGATTAAAACCAATTAAACTAAACATGCTTTACAGTTCTGGACATTCTATACGATGTCACTAACATATTTAACAGCTTATAAATTCATTCTTGCTCTTTTTTACTGGTATATTCAGTCTTTAAACATGTAATTCTTCATATTTGGTCAGTTTTTACTGCCACCAAAGAAGTATCACATACAGAAACTTTCAAGGATTATAAAATTGTACTAGAGAACAAACGTGACATTTCACTACTATGTACATACCTGACGCACACACATGTTTATGTATACCTAACAAGATTCTGAATCTCCAGACCTGATAAACATACCACTATTACACATACTTTCTAGCTTATTTTAAAAAAATGTAATGGGCTTATTTTACATTATCAGATCAAAGTTATGTTCTTTAAGAAACCAAATTTGTGATGATGGTTATCAGATGAAAAAAAACGAAAGTGAATTTTCCAGATTTAGTTTCTGTCTTTAATATTTTTACTTACCATTTAGTAGCATCAAAGAATGTGACACATACGATGGGAACTGCGTAATCTGCTACACACACAGTAACTCCCAGCAGTGATAAAGTGGTGAGAAGTGAGGGTTCAAAATACCACAGAAGGCTAGAAGTCGAAAAATAACTTTACAAAATGTTTTACATCCTAAAGCAGAATTCATATTTTAATTTAAAATTATTTTGTTAAATCACTCAATATTGTAAAAGCTACTTTTCAAAAGTTTAATAAAAAGGAAAAACTTCTTTTAGATAAATCTTTCAAAAACTTCTGACTAAAGTTACTTGTAGCTATTTTCAATTATGTTACAAAATTCGGGTGTTCTTTTTAAAGCAAAGTCACATTGGGCTATCTGCTGTGTCTACCATGGGGATTTGAATATATCACAAAATAAATACAAATAATAATAATATACATTGCCACAGCAACCTTATACAAAAATATAAGTATAATCTTTAAACTATCAGAATTCACTGGTTAACAATATGACAAAAATATATAAATATAGTCTTTAAACTATCAGAATTCACTGGTTAACAATATGACAAAAATATAAATATAGTCTTTAAACTATCAAAATTTACTGGTTAACAATATGACAAAGAAATATAAATATAGTCTTTAAACTATCAGAATTTACTGGTTAACAATATGACAAAAATATAAATATAGTCTTTAAACTATCAGAATTTACTGGTTAACAATATGACAAAAATATAAATATAGTCTTTAAACTATCAGAATTTACTGGTTAACAATATGAACAAAAATATAAATATAGTCTTTAAACTATCAGAATTTACTGGTTAACAATATGACAAAAATATAAATATAGTCTTTAAACTATCAGAATTCACTTGTTAACAATATGAAAATTTTAGCCTGAATTCAACTATTTCTCAAAGGAAAAAAAAATCAGATTGTAGAAATCTTCATAAAATCTAATTACACAGGCCTGCAATGGTTTTACTGTTAACACGGGCCTGTGATGGTTTTATTGTTAACACAGGCCTGTGATGGTATTATGGTTAACACAGGCCTGTGATGGTTTTATTGTTAACACAAGCCAGTGATGGTTTTATTGTTAACACAGGCCTGTGATGGTTTTATTGTTAACACAGGCCTGTGATAGTTTTATTGTCTTGAATATTTTTACATCTTCTATAGTAATTCCTGTATGCTGAATCCAAAAACTATATCCAATTTTCTCCACCACGTACAGATTTTTACCTTAGTTACAGACTCCAAGCGTGATGTCTGAGATTAACCACACAATAACTAATTATTAGGTTTGTTACAACTACAACACATCTTATGTTTGACCTGATCTGAAGCGTGTTGTTGAACTCAACCGAAGTCATACTCAACAATGCTATTGATACTACTGTATTTCAGTATTAATAGTTTTAAGTTCACCTTACGGAAACACCATTTTTTTCCTTCAAAAATGTATTTTCCATCACCTACGTTGTTTATATCTATATTTTTATACACCTGCACCAACTGGTTAATGAGTAGGTTGTTTGGTTTTCCATCACCTACATTGTTTATATCTATATTTATATACATCTGCACCAACTGGTTAATGGGTATGTTGTTTGGTTTTCATCACCTACATTGTTTATATCTATTTTTATACACCTGCACCAACTGGTTAATGGGTATGTTGTTTGGTTTCCATCACCTATATTCTTTATATCTATTTTTATACACCTGCACCAACTGGTTAATGGGTATG
>NW_013672315.1:31097-36647 GCF_000517525.1 Limulus polyphemus
GCACCAACTGGTTAATGGGTATGTTGTTTGGTTTTCTATCACCTACATTGTTTATATCTATATTTATATACACCTGCACCAACTATATCTATATTTTTATACACCTGCACCAACTGGTTAATGGGTATGTTGTTTGGTTTCCATCACCTACATTGTTTATATCTATATTTTTATACACCTGCACCAACTGGTTAATGGGTATGTTATTTGGTTTCCATCACCTATGTTGTTTATACCCAAACATATTTTGTGCTACCTATGTACATTAATTCAAATAAAAATGCTCCAAATAAGAAACGTTTATTGTTGACTGCCTCTAGTTTTTTGGGTATGATTTTTCCATTACTAGGCATTGATGCTTTAATATAAATTCCTCAAAAAATATTTTTTTATTCATTTTTATTTCGAAGTAAATTCATAAAGTCTGGAAAAAGTAATACTAAAAACTGATGTGTACATACATAAATTCAAGGGTGACCATGACTGCAAGAATCGCAGGATAGTAAGGCTGCTCCCACATCAGTATAGAATAAAATGGATGTAAAACCTTCTTCCATCCATCCAAATTGTACTTCAGGGTTTTCACCTGATCCTCTTCATCTGCAGACACCTGGAAATGAAATTTTTTAAAAAGTGACTTACCACTTATTACTGATAACTTACTACAAATCAGGTATCAGGGAGATAAAAAATTTGGTATATCCACGAGTGATTTTTGAGGAGTGACTATACACCAATCACAGCCATGTAAAGTGGTATTCCTTCATTTTTATGTTCCTTTACCTACCCATTTTTCAGGTATCAACTGTGACATTATTTTGATAATCAGAGCAAGGGCAGCTGTCTAAGGCCCCTCTCTATGCAGGACATGCAAAGATATTTTTGTGAACGAAGCTACAAAACCGTGTAGATGATCCATTAAAAAATGTGTTAAATTGTTCTATTGTACAATTTCTATCAAATTATTAACAGAAATAAATGAGAGGGCCCCAAACATTTTATCCTGCCTAGAGATCTTGAACGGCCAATACCAGCTCTGGACACATTAAGAGAAATTGGACGACACTGGATGACAACGAAGATCTTTGTCACAGTAACAGTGGTCATATGTAAATTAGTTTATCACTATTACACGGCTGAGGGTGAAATGCTTTTCAGGCAAATCACACGGCTGAAAATTGAAAAGTGGTGGGTGAAATCTGACATGAGAATTTTCATTTTCTGCTGATTGCTTTAGATGTGAACACATTTGTTTCTACAACATCTTGACACATTAATATTTACTGAGAGAATGATCTTATTAAGCTATTGTCCCAAGAAGTTAATTGTTATGAATATTGAGCCAGTCATATCTATTCATTAAAAGAAACTCTTAGGCAATGATACAATTAACTGGGAATTAAAAGTAAATGTTACAAAACCCACAAAGTTATTTAAACATGATCAAGATAAAAACATAATTACATTTTTTTTCCAAACCTTCTGTAATCATGAAGCAAGTGTGTAGTTTAGCTGATACTTGATTGTGCCAACGTCTCAGTCTATCATTCACCACTGTTCCCCAATAAGCCTTGGGGTGGACAATATCTCGGTCTATCATTCACCGCTGTTCCCCGATAGGCCTTGGGGTGGACAACATCTCGGTCTATCATTCACCACTGTTCCCCGATAGGCCTTGGGGTGGACAACATCTCGGTCTATCATTCACCACTGTTCCCCGATAGGCCTTGGGGTGGACAACATCTCAGTCTATCATTCATCGCTGTTCCCCGATAAGCCTTGGGGTGGACAACATCTCGGTCTATCATTCATTGCTGTTCCCCGATAGGCCTTGGGGTGGACAACATCTCAGTCTATCATTCACGGCTGTTCCCCGATAGGCCTTGGGGTGGACAACATCTCGGTCTATCATTCATCGCTGTTCCCCGATAAGCCTTGGGGTGGACAACGTCTCAGTCTATCATTCACCACTGTTCCCCAATAGGCCTTGGGGTGGAGCTAATATTTGTGATGCATGACAAAATATGACCAAGCTTCCACCAATATCAGTCATGGATTGAAAAGTGTACTCTTTATAGTGGTCAGTTTAAAAAGTCATGGATTGACAATGTGTACTCTTTATAGTGGTCAGTTTAAAAAGTCATGGATTGACAATGTGTACTCTTTATAGTGGTCAGTTTAAAAAGTCATGGATTGACAATGTGTACTCTTTATAGTGGTCAGTTTAAAAAGTCATGGATTGACAATGTGTACTCTTTATAGTGGTCAGTTTAAAAAGTCATGGATTGATAATGTGTACTCTTTATAGTGGTCAGTTTAAAAACGAACGCAGTTAATTGACAAGATCAATAATTTTTGGACCTAAAAATTCCTCTTGTATGCAGGTTTGTTAGGTGAAATTATACTTGAAATATCTGAGCTCCTGAAGATCGTAACTCTATGTACGTAAAGAGAACAGATGATTTGTGAATAGCCAATAGTTGTTTAGTGTTTAAATGTAATCTTGTCACTTGCTAGCAAAAAAAAAGCTGATGACTGATAATCCAGAATGCAAAGTTTCAGACTGGATATTACTTTAAACTTGGTTAGACCTTATAAGTGTTGTGTGTTATAATCAGAATTTGAAATTGTTGTATTACTAAGTA
Organism: Limulus polyphemus; assembly: GCF_000517525.1. NCBI lineage: Eukaryota > Metazoa > Arthropoda > Merostomata > Xiphosura > Limulidae > Limulus > Limulus polyphemus. The sequence goes on from NW_013672315.1 coordinate 33,743, forward strand.
GATTTTGCGGTTATGCGTAAAACATTTTTTTCTCTTTAATTCATTTTCCTAACTTCTTTTATTAGCTTTTACAATTATTCTTTGTATAGTATAAAATATTCATTATTCTGTCATAATTACTCTTGTTCTGTTTAAAAAAAAAGAAAGAATGAAAAATCAATTGTCCAGTATTCTAAAGTCCAACAGTCGCAAAGTTCGGGTTTTCACAATACACGTAAAAATTGAATAAATAAAAAAATTCATAGGTCATAATAGATGAATTTTTCATTTGAGATATCGAGTGAAAAATTTAAAGAGTACATCTTGGTGGTGGTAGGGGTGGGTGAGGGACGGCTTGCTCTTGTTTTAAATACAAACAACATCATAATGTACAGCTCATTGCATTGGCTCGGTGTTAAGATAATTTTTCTGACTGGAAGATTTCAATGCGTTTAATGAGTCGGTGATATAACATTCATTGTCACAGCACTATGGAATAAGAAGCTTGAATGGCCATTCTTTCATAAGAGCTAGACTTCTAAATCCAATCCTGATGACTAAATGTACAGGATCTGCAGTTAACACTATACATGCAACCTTTTAGGTCATATCTTGGAATGTTTTTATCATAAAATTTCACAAATTTAACCAAACAATCAATTTAAGATTTTCAATGTTAAAAAAACAACAACGAACTTACATCTTCAGACTAAAGGGGTGTCATCATAACACGCAACAATTTGAAAGCATAATATATAGTTAACTTACATTAGTACTGCATGTAAAAATATTTTTAGTATTTAAGTGTGCATTTACTATACAACTGTAGTCGTAGTAATAATACTAATACTATTAACTATACTAATAGTAATGGAACAACTACAAATTTTTTATTGTCATTGAAACCGTAACTATATCATTTTACAGTATAGGACTTGTTAATGTCGTAACTTGTACTTTGTACGCTAACACCGAGTATTAGTATTACTATAATACATGATTATAAGTTATAATACTTGATCAGAGAGAATTAGGTTATTTCAAGGTAGTATTTGTCGCAGTAATGGGAGAAATAATAATAATACTTATTTATTTTTACCTGATCATCTAAATTACGACATAGATTGGTCTTATCAGAGTTATCTGTGGTGCTAACTTCTAGTTCGTCCGCCATCTTGTCTTGTGACTAGAGAGAGTAAAGGCCAATAGGTCAAATAATTATGTGATAATTTATATTATTAAGTTTATCTATATCCTAATCGAATAACTCACAATAACATTACAAATAATAAATATGGTTTTTATAAAAAAATTGTGAAGTAATTTGATATTTTAACATTTTATTTATCTACTATTTACGAGATTAAGTGAGGCAATCTGTGGCTGGTCTTAACCATTGCAGGTCTCTAGGTAGGATAAAAAGTGTGAGAGCCGCTCATAATTTTTCGGTAATAAAATAATTTGATGGAAATTGGACAATAGAATGGTGTGAAACATTTGCTAATGGATCATCCCGATGATTTTGTGGTTTTGCAGCTTCATCTTTAAGAATCATTCATAAAAATATCGTTGGATGTCCTCCATAGTAGGCGCCTTAGACAGCTACCATAAGGCTGGCTCTGACCATGAAAATAATGCTAAATTAATACCTGAAAAAAACAAACAACCAAAACAGATCAATGTTCTAATGAAGGACATCAAAGTTCTGTTTAAACTTGTTGTATGGTACCCTAAAAATAAATCACTTCATTAAACTTGTTGTAAACTTTGTAGTCCGGTATTCAGTCAAACCTTACACAGTTTAGATGGGGGGTCGACTTGTCGATAGTCATAAACCAACCTTTGTTTTGGGCTCCTCACGAAAAAATATAGCCTTTCTTTACTCAAATATTTAAGTACACAATAAAATGCGCATACAACACTGTCTACTTTCGGTTTCTGAATGAGCAACACTGATGAGTTCTTCTTCGTGTAGAAGTAGCCCTCATTGTCTTTAAAACATTCCTGATTTTTGGATGTGGTCGACATCTTGATCTTTGTAGTGAGACCAGACCTGTCAAGCTTCAAGCATTCTGCTTTATTCTCAACAGATAGTGATATCTTTCACATATTTTTAGGATCTGAAAAAAAAATGCATTCGGTAATTTTATTATTTGTGCAAAAGCTATCTTCCACATAGTGAAGCCCATTGTATCCTACAGATGGTGCTCTAACGCTCGAGCTGCCATTAGATAGAATAAAACGCCATTTTGATCATCTATACGAGTGAATAACATTGGTTACGGTGATGGCTAGCAAGTCAATTTGAACTCCCTATAGAAGGCAAAGAAAGCTCATGAGGCAGAAACAAGCAACACGTGTAATTGTGTTGGATGCTAGCAGAATTTTCATGACGACGAGGAACCCACTTGAAGTAAATATGTATACAGTAGAGACGGCTGATACCTACTTGAAGTATATATATATACAGTAGAGACGGCTGATACCTACTTGAAGTAAATATGTATACAGTAGAGACGGCTGATACACATTTGAAGTAAATATATATACAGTAAAGACGGCTGATACCCACTTGAAGTAAATATGTATACAGTAGAGACGGCTGATACCTACTTGAAGTATATATATATATATATTGTTACGTCTTCGTTCGTTAATTAATTTTCCGTAAATTCGGTCCGACGAAACTTTAGCGACACAAGGCCTTTCTTAAATAAAACTGGTTTATTCTTTCCGAATACAACTTTACGATACACTTAATTTCAACAGTCGCTCTATAACAAACGCTATAACTCACGTCTCACGTGGCCAACAATATTCTGTCCACATACATTCAATTACTCCCTACCTCTTCGCTTGGTGGCCGGTCTTATATATACAAAACTCCCCTATATCTAGTAACCGCTAGGGCATTTATGAAGATACA
>NW_013672315.1:37602-41786 GCF_000517525.1 Limulus polyphemus
GACGGAACAATGTGTAATTGAACTGTGGAGAGAGAATATTGTTGAGCACGTGAGACGTTCGTTGAGAATTATAGCGTTTGTTATAGCGCGACTGTTGAAATTAAGTGTATCGTAAAGTTATATTCAGAAAGATTAAACCAGTTTTATTTAAGAAAGGACTTGTGTCACTAAAGTTTCGTCGGAACGAATTTACGGAAAATTAACTAACGAACGGAAAAGTAACAATATATTAAGAACGTGTGGAATTTAGTGCTATAAAAACTGCCGAATGCAGTATTATTATGTTATATTTATAACATACATTTGTTTCTTGTTATGGACCAAGTAATGGTCTGCTACTGACTCATGACTTAATTAGGCCTATATGTGTTACTGATTTGAGAAATGCCTCTCCCCCATCCAGAAAAAAAAATCCTGGTGACGTCCATGAATTTTGGACTATGTTGATAAGACTGTAGCTGGACGAGAAAAAAATGGCGAATTTTGCGATGTGTGATTGAGTACTAGACAAATTAATAAAAATAACACCTTTTTTGAACTGTATAATTTTATTTTCGTTCTAACAAATACATTTAATTCTGAACACAGAAAGAGAAAATAATAAAACAAGGACAACAAGCGATCTCAAAGATCTAGAATTGACTAGTTCCAAATACTGCCAATCACTCTCGACTACAAAGCTTCAGCTTCTCACCAATTAACTATCTCTCTAAAGGAGGTGTACTTTCAGTATCTGTTTTATTTTTTAAAATTTAGACACATATATTCGGTTACTGAAAGCAAAACCTTGGTTAGTATTTTTTTTTATAAACTCCTTAAAGAATACATAGCATCACGTATATGATAAGACAATCAGTGGACATGGAAGTCTGATCAATCTTATAATTTTGAATTGTTATCATTTCAAAACCTATTAATATATATGAACGAAGATCTGATTTGAAACAATATAAAAGTTATATTTTAATCCCTAAAAAAATGCTGTTGATTAATCTTGTTGACAAATTTTACTGTTACGATAATGTACGAAAACACAGAATTGTTATAATCCATAAAATATCTATGAAAGATACATAGATCCACGCTGAAAGGGCGAGAATGTTCGGTTACGAGGATTTGAACCCTCAATTTGCGAGTCGAGCACCCTTAACACTAACTCTAAGGTAACTAGTACATCTGACAATAACACAAGGTGTTTGATTGCAAGTGTTATTTAAAATTTGGTCCTACTTCAACCCTATTTCATCAAAAACCAATTCTTTGAACTTCTTACTGAAATAGGCTTAAAATATATATTTGGGTAAGTTATTAATGGGTACATTACCAGTAGTAACATTGTTTAATTGAGGAAACAACAAAACTATTTCCATATTTAAACTGTTTCCTGGTTTGGTTTGAATTTCGCGCAAAGCTACACGAGGGCTATCTGCGCTAGCCATCCCTAATTTAGCAGTGAAAAACTAGAGGGAAGGTAGATAGTCATCTCCACCCACCGCCAACTCTTGGGCTCCTCTTTTACCAACGAATAGTGGGATTGATCGTACCATTATAACGCCACCATGGCTGACAGGGCGAGCGTTTTTGGCGGGACGGGGATTGGAACCCGCGACCCTCAGACTGCGAGTCAAATGCCTTCACCACCTGGCCGACTGTTACCTAGAATTAAGAGCATTCAGCTACAGTATTGGAGCATCTGTATGTGTATTAATATAATGGTTATTACTGTGTGTGTGTGTTTTTTTGTACAATAACAAACAAGACAGTTTACCTGCGAAATAACATAAAATATTCTGAAAGTGAACCTTACGAAGAAACAAAGTCAGCTTGTGTGTTTCCAATTGTGTTAATGCCGTGGTCACGTGTTGGATATTTGATCTACGTTTAAAACATTTACAACATGTACCCGCTTCACCTATCAGCTTGTTTGTTTTTGAATTTCGCGCAAAGCTACACGAGAGCTATCTGCGCTAGCCGTCCCTAATTTAGCAGTGTAAGAACAGAGGGAAGGCAGCTAGTCATCATCACCCACCGCCAACTCTTGGGCTACTCTTGGGCGTTATAAGCCCCCACGGCTGAAAGGGCGAGCATGTTTGGTGTGACGGGGATTCGAACCCGCGACCCTCAGATTGCGAGTCGAGTGTCGTAACCACTTGGTCATGCCAGGCCCTCACCTATCAGAGAAATTTGTCTGTTGTTAAGCAACATAATGGACTATCTGTGCTGTACCCACCACGAGTATCTAAACCCAAATTTTAGCGTAATAAGCTTTCAGTCATACCGCCGACCCACTGGGTGGTGGTGGGGGGGGATAGACACATCAATATGGAGGGGTGTGTGTAACTGTTGCGCCCCCACCTCCCGACCGTAAGGCCTATCACTCAATTCCCTGAATTAACACTTAATCCTCTCTGATTCCGTAAATCTGGTTCCTTTTGTTTATCTTTACGCCGTAATCTGTATTTTTCTTTACGCCGTAATCCGTATTTTTCATTGTCACCTTTCTTTACACATGCCGTAATCCTTAGTTTTCATGTTAGCGCCTTGACTTGCTGGTGGACGACACTGGAGAACGAGTGTGGTAATGGAAGTTTTTATTAGTATTATTCATAGTGTTGACTTTGACAGAAATTATCATTATCTATTTCTTAGTCAGAGAAATAACTGTTTTCGGGGATGAGCATCCTTGAACTTCACGAAAAGTTAAACAAAACATATATCTAATCATCTTGAAGAAGCCTAACACAGACACTATTAAGTGTAAAGCCTTCTATAAAGTGCCCCCCACCCACTCCTGTGGCTCAGCGAGCTCATAACTCAAACATTTGTGCTTAACAACAAAGAAATCGTTAACGTGCCATTTTAAAGCAAGACGTTGACATCACAGTGACGTTATTTAAGGTAATATCTCTTCTGACATAATAACTGAATGTGGTCGGAAACAGTGTGCATCTGTCAAAGGTTATGTTTGTTTGTTCACCTGAACAACACTTTATGCAAAGCAATGGGACAAATGTTTGTTTATTAGCACTGTCTGTCTGTGCTCTTCTTAACACGGGTATCGAAATCCGAATTTTAGCGTTTATAAGCCACTGGTGATGAGGGTATATAGCCGTAGTTGGAAGCACCTACCGCAAGAAGCGGCTATTCCTAAACGAATAGTGAAATTGACCGTCACTCTTATAACGCGCCCACAGCTGGAAGTGTGAATCGTGTTTGGTAACACCACGTCTCAAAACCTTAAACCAGAGGTTCTTTTACCAGATTAATTCTTAAACCAGATTAGCTTTTGCTAATCAAAAACATCTCAAACAGATAGAGAACATTTCCTAATCATTATCAAAACCTTAATCGAAGTTTTAAATGTTTTACAAGTAATATGAAATTAAACACCCTTCTGTTTATTACTCACATTATTTATATCTTCATTTTTTCCTTTAGTTAGACATTATTAATAGTAAAAACAATTTCTCATTCGTTCTACATTTTGTGTGCATGGGCGGGATTTGGGACCAAAACAGAGGTTTTCCTAGTGCATTTCTTTGAAGTTAAGCACAAAGCTACACAGTGGGCTATCTGCCCACCACGGGTATCGAAACCCGGTTTCTAGCGTTGTAAGTCCGCAAACATACCGCTGTGCCACTGGGGGGACTTCCTAGTGTCCAGTTTGTACACGTGTAAAAATACACCTATATAAGTAAGTGTAAGTGGATAAATATGAATAAAAACACATTTCAGATTATAAAATTCCATTCCAGAGTTGATACGTGTATTTACTAGAATATTCTTCATTTTTTGGATTATTTGTCACTAGGCCTGTATATATGAGGTGCAATAAGGCGTCATGTATTAAAAAAATGATGAAGTTACAATATAATTATGTAGTTAAAATATAATTGTGAAGTTAAAATATAATTGTGAAGTTAAAGTATAATTGTGCAGTTAAAATGTAATTGTGTAGTTAAAATATAATTGTGTAGTTAAAATGTAATTGTGCAGTTAAAATATAATTGTGAAGTTAAAATATAATTGTGAAGTTAAAGTATAATTGTGCAGTTAAAATGTAATTGTGCAGTTAAAATGTAATTGTGTAGTTAAAATATAATTGTGTAGTTAAAATGTAATTGTGCAGATAAAATATAATTGTGTAGTTAAAATGTAATTGTGCAGATAAAATATAATTGTGT
>NW_013672315.1:42665-49414 GCF_000517525.1 Limulus polyphemus
AACACGTGTTCTAGAGGTATACATAGTCACTGTAAATCCTATCAAAACACGTGTTCTAGAGGGACACATAGTCACTGTAAATCCTATCAAAACACGTGTTCTAGAGAGACAAATAGTCAGTGTAAATCCTATCAAAACACGTGTTCTAGAGGGACACATAGTCACTGTAAATCCTATCAAAACACGTGTTCTAGAGGGACACATAGTCACTGTAAATCCTTTCAAGACACGTGTTCTAGAGGTATACATAGTCAGTGTAAATCCTTTCAAGACACGTGTTCTAGAGGTATACATAGTCACTGTAAATCCTATCAAAACACGTGTTCTAGAGGTATACATAGTCAGTGTAAATCCTATCAAAACACGTGTTCTAGAGGTATACATAGTCAGTGTAAATCCTATCAAAACACGTGTTCTAGAGAAACACACACTCAATGCACATTCTAATTGAATATCAAAACACGTGTTCTGTAGCCTTATTATTTTCATATTATTCTGGGGAATATTATGTTTCTAGAGTTAATATCTTTCTTAAAAACTTCTCGAATAATATAAGAAAATCTGTGCTCTGCCCACCACAGGTATCGAAACCCTGTTTTTAGCTTTATAAACTTACAGACTTACCTCTGTGCCGCTGGGAGCTAAACAAGAAATATTTTAGGAGAATAATGCAACAGAACAAACCACAATATAGGGCTGCTTTCAAAGTAGAGTAATAAATATAGTTTAACCTATTTAATTTATTTAGATAAATTAACCACTCATTCTGTGTAATTATAAAATAAAGTGGACTCGTATTCCTCTGTTCAGCTTCTGATAGTAGCGTGTAGTAGGCCTAGTAGTTAGTCACATTTACAGAATAAATCTCAAAAAGTGGCAGGTTCCAAATATTTATAATAGACGATGAATGCATGTTTATCTTTAAAACCAGGTTTTATTTAGTTTAAATTAACTGTTATACGTTTACTGCCACTCTAGAATCGCTTAATACATTTAAGTTAGGTGATGGCTGATCTGCATATTTTATAACCTTCCGTTATGCCCAATATGTAAAACCGCGTGCACATTTCTACGCTGACGCGAGGTCAAAGTTTCCGCAATCAACTTTCATGCTTTGATTATTCCATATGAAATTTAAACTGTGATTTTTTAGACTTGCAAGCATTGTTTATGGACAGTACAGCTCTAAGTAACAGGTCTGGATAAATATGAATAATGAAAAAAAAAAGAAATGTTAATTTTTCGAGCAACACAAGACACAAATTAACCTAAATGACACGAAACCCAGTTATTTAGAAAATAAAAGTCTGGAGACTTCATATATAATAACTTTTCTTCATTACACACTCAAGCCGTCTCCAAACTTATATTTTTTAAATTCGACTTTGTTCCCATTTGTTGTTGATATTGATAAACAGTGAAGAAATAAGTGCTATATTGATTAACTTTGGAAACTAGCACCATTTATTCTAGTAAAACAAATAATGAACTTATATACAAACTTCATCTGTCTCTGATTGGTCACAGAACGTTCTTAAACTTTCGTTAAACAAGCGCTGTTCACACACTGCATAATACAGTACATGTGACGTATTAAGACCGTCTCGAGACTAACGATAATACTGAGACGGCCTTAGATGTATGTATGCATGTTTTGGTCGATGGCAGTAATGACACGAGCGTGATGTCATCGTTTGTTTAGGGAATGGAATAAACAGACCTTAAAAAAAAAACAGGATTAATTTGGAGGATAGGCTTAAAAACAAGAAAAGACAGAGTTAAGCTTAATGGTTAATTAGGAAAGATAGGCTTAAAAAGAACAAAATATAGAGTTAAGCTTAATGGTTAATAAGGAAAGATAGGCTTAAAAACAAGAAAAGACAGAGTTAAGCTTAATGGTTAATTAGGAAAGATAGGCTTAAAAAGAACAAAATATAGAGTTAAGCTTAATGGTTAATAAGGAAAGATAGGCTTAAAAACAAGAAAAGACAGAGTTAAGCTTAATGGATAATTAGGAAAGATAGGCTTAAAAAGAAGAAAATATAGTTAAGCTTAATGGTTAATAAGGAAAGATAGGCTTAAAAAGAAGAAAAGACAGAGTTAAGCTTAATGGTTAATAAGGAAAGATAGGCTTAAAAAGAAGAAAAGACAGAGTTAAGCTTAATGGTTAATAAGGAAAGAAAGGCTTAACAAAAAATAGACAGAGTTACGCTTAATGGTTAATTAGGAAAAATAGGCTTAAAAAAATAGACAGAGTTACGCTTAATGGTTAATAAGGAAAGATAAGCTTCAAAAAACAAGAAAAGACAGAGTTAAGCTTATTTGCATTAAATAATTTACTTGGACTATCACAAGTAAAAAAAATATTAAAAAGTGGTGATAGTCCAAATATATTACTTAATACAGACATGAGTAATCAAGTTAAACGCCTGAAGAGTTAAGATTAATTGTTAATAAGAAAAGATAGGCTTAAAACAAAAAAAGGCAAATACAAGCACAGTGAAGTCGTCAGAGACACGACAAGGCTATAACCGCAAGCCATTTATCTGACATAAATTGTTGTCAACTTTACTGATTTATATTCATTTAAATATAATATCTTATTAAAATTCCTATTAATAAAAACTACTTTAGAACTTACTTAATAGTGAAGAGGTAATTGGTTCATTTTCTGTTGAAGTTCGTCTGTTTATAGTTTATTTTGGCCACCTCTGATTGGACGCTAGAGTATGGGGCTGATGGAGTGTACATCAAATTTATTGTAAGACTGAATATCATCTTTCAACCGGATATAAATATAAGTTTACAAACGCTGGTGACAGTTAAATTATTTGCCATGGTTACCATCGTTCCTATGGTTACTATTATTCATAAAGTAAATCACGGGTGGGTTCGAATATTAGTCTTTCCCACACTTATTAGGACTAGTCACGTGATCATCATATGTGTCTAACACGATTAAAAATATATAAAAAAACAAGAAATACAAGTTTTTGAGTCTTTACCTGAAAATGACGATTTTTGTTTTCTCATACAATTATTTTCATTAATTTAGGTTATGCAGTAGTCCAGAGCAACATTTTAAACGTTAGTTATATAATAGACATGAGTTTACTCATTTTCAAATCCAGTTTTTATCCTAAAGTGGTAACTGTGTACACATATCACTGCATACTTATTGTTTAGTATGAATAAGAAATTTCATGTCAAAAAACGCAGTTTTCTCCAAGAAAATACACTTTTAAATCCCAAAATCCAAAGTAAAATATTTGATGATATATAATTTATTTATTTTTTTATCAATTAAACGGAATTAGATCATTGTCATCCAATCACCCTCGGGTCTCATCGCCCACAAGCCAATCATATCCGGGTCTCATCGCCCACAAGCCAATCATATCCGGGTCTCATCGCCACAAGCCAATCATATTCGAGTCTCATCGCCCTCAAGCCAATCATATTCGGGTCTTATCGCCCTCAAGCCAATCATATTCGGGTCTCATCGGCCACAAGCCAATCATATTCGGGTCTCATCGCCCTCAAGCCAATCACCCTCGAGTCTCATCGCCCACAAGCCAATCATATTCGGGTCTCATCGCCCACAAGCCAATCATATTCGGGTCTCATCGGCCACAAGCCAATCACCTTCGGGTCTCATCGCCTACATGCCATTTAATACTAGTTAAAATTTTCAATGTTGCTGTTCAGGCGAGTTTGAATTGACTCTAGTGACTGTGACCAATCGGTAATAAAATTGTTCTACTGTTTGTTTGGAGGTGCTACGACTTGAAATCTTATTCTAACAAATTTTCTAAAATTATAACTTATATTTAACCTGGATATTAATAAAAAGTCCCTTTATAAAGATGATGGTCTAGTTGGAATATTGCTTCAGTCCAGTCTGATCTGGTCACTTCGATAAACTTGAAACCACAAAGAAAAACCTATTGGGGAACCGTATTTATATCACTGTGTAACAGTTAGCTATCAGTTTCTGATCAAAAGTGAGCATAGCTAAACAGTAACAGAAATTAAAGAGATAAACCCTATATATATGAAACTGACCAGAAGTTGTCAGTGACACAAGTTGAAAACTGAAGTTACCCAAAGTTTCGAGTGTCTTGTTTTAGAAGGCCAATTAACTTCCGATATGTTTGGAACTATATTTTGAACGAAACGACTTTAAAATTTTTACGGTTGTCAGTTCTCCATTTTTGAGCATACATGTTGGACAAAGTTGAATGAACTAAATGTAGCGAAATGAACGAACTTCGAGAACACCATACTTGTCTTTATAGTTTAATTTTGTTTACTTTGAATGTATTTAAGGATCACGTGTAAGATTCCATTTCAACTTCAAATGGTAATTTTGGTAGAGTACCATCGAGAATACTGATTGTGAAATAAATTATACAATTTTAAGGGTTATGGAAGAATTCTGCAACGTACTAAAGTGGAGTATAACAATGAACAGTTCAAAGAAGCCTAATCTTCCGACTCCCACGGGGCGACTAAGTTCTTGGTGCGACGAGGGACAGCCAGGGAAAGGTTGGGGCTTGTCTCATCCAGAGAGCCACTAGAATATTCCAAACGCTGAGATTCCCGTGGAACTTGGAGCGTGCTGTGCCCACTGTCGTAAACTCGGTCGCGTGAAACTGACGGAGATGAGAGTCTGAAAGAAATTGAATATATTAAATTTTTACACGACATAAAAGCGCATGTGCAAGAGTCAGAATTGTCGTCCTGTTATGACTTCATTTCTTGGGGTCCGAACTATACAAGTTGTGTGGCCTAAGGACTGAATATAATATATATTTATATGTAGGTTTTGTGGCCTAAGGACTAAATATAATATATATATAGGTTTTGTGGCCTAAGGACTAAATAATATATATATATAGGTTTTGTGGCCTATGGACTAAATAATATATATATATAGGTTTTGTGGCCTATGGACTAAATAATATATATATATGAAACGTCATGAAACTTACCTACTATACGACAATTTATCAGAGGGTGTTTCAAGGTCATGTAGGTCACTTGTACTGTGGGAATGTTTTCCTGTAAAGGTATGTTCCACTCCTGGATTTCGAGAAGTTAGGCTTATGTCCACAGTACTACCGGTCATATGAGAACCACTGTTTCTTCTTTTTCCTTTCACAGCTGCTGGCGCCATCTTCTTTCGGATTGGAGCACCAAAATTGAAAAATCTATCACAATAAACAATGCAACGTCATTTACACACCCAATATTTGTATCTACAATTTTCATAAACAAAAAAACATTATATTAAACTTATATGTGGTATTAACTTGTGTTACGTCACCATGGCGCAGGGACAGTACTCTCAATTAGTTTCTTGTGTTAAAATAACTTGTAAAACTCGTGTATTTCTAGTTCTTCCATTACAGTGACAGACAAGTTCTATAATATGTCCGACCATGATTTAAATCTTTAATGTATGATATGATTGTTAAAAAATTGTTAAATATTTTACTTCTTTTTCTGGGCTGCGTGTTGGGCAGTACTGATGAGGCTCTTGTAGTGGTCGGATCGAAGAAAGCGAGGGTAAGAGTCTTTCTTCATCAGTGAGAAGACGTGGTCTTGAGCAGCATCGAAAGTGTAGCGCGAGGGGTTCTTCAAGAGTGTCTGTGTCTCTTCTACCGTCTTGCTGTCTAGGTTTACTTCACAAGAAGCACCAGGAGCCAAGAATTCTCTGTATATCAGAACACGTATATTCACGTCAGAAAACAGTCTAAGCCTTTTACATTCACTTCAAGAAAATATTAATAATCTATACTTTATCTATTTCTTCTATTACTTTGGTTGAGAATTTGACAGAGATTAGCCCAAACATTATGCTGTTGTTATCAATATTTCCCCCTAGAACCCACATTATGTGTTAGTTGGGTACATTAAATATTTCTAGTGTCTCTTTTTTCTGTCGAACATTTCTTGTCCAATTTTCCTGCCTACACAGTTCGATTTGGTTCGTGTATTGCGTTCAACATGCAGATATATCAAATCTGGAACGTCCTCATCCTATTCTTGCGACAGTTACATATCATCAAGGGTCATTCCCTTTTTTTTTTTTGTATTCTTGAACTTTTCCACGGAAGATGTCGCTAGAGAAATCCCTAAATTTGTGCCAAAGTGTTTTCTAGTGACATAGTTCAGGAATACTCAATGATGAATCCTCCCTCTTATAGAATGACCAGGTGAGGTGGGTGTAAAGTGCACTCTGGGTGAAGTATACAGTGGCTAATTCTTCACCAATTTTCCCACCATTAAGAATTTTCAACAGGTAGAGAGTAGTACTGCCTCTAGTTTTGTATACACCTTGATTGAGCTTTGTACAGCTTCTGGTAGTTCAACAGCACACGTTGATTGAGCTTTGTACAACTTCGGGGAGTTCAACAGCACACGTTGATTGAGCTTTGTACAACTCCTGAGAGCTCAACATTACACGTTGACTGAGCTTTGAACAACTTCGGGGAGCTCAATAGCACACGTTGATTGAGTTTTGTACAACTTCGGGGAGCTCAACAGCACACGTTGATTGAGTTTTGTACAACTTCGGGGAGCTCAACAGCACACGTTGATTGATCATTGTACAACTTCGGGAAGCTCAACAGCACACGTTGATTGAGTTTTGTACAACTTCGGGAAGCTCAACAGCACACGTTGATTGAGTTTTGTACAACTTCGGGAAGCTCAACAGCACACGTTGATTGAGTTTTGTACAA
>NW_013672316.1:0-1590 GCF_000517525.1 Limulus polyphemus
TTTTTACGGGGCGAAGTTGCTAGCCCCGCGCCCAACCCTCCTCCTTTCTCATCCTGGACTTGGGACCAGGCAATGGTGGAGGTACCTTTGGATTAGAAATCCAACGCGCTATCCACTGCGCTATAGGTACACATAATCCTTAAATATTCTTGATAATTACCTTTTCAATTTCTTATTCAAATGCCCCCCAGTGGCACAGCGGTATGTCTGCGGACTTACAACGATAGAAACCGGGTTTCGATACCTCTTTGTGTAGCTTTGTGCATAATTACAAACAAACAAACTTATTCAAATATTTATATCTACTTAAAGTGAAAAATTAACAGTAAACACTTAAAAATTTCACGCAACGCTAAAATAAAGGCATTGATCTTCATAATTTTGGACTGATATTCTAGAAAGATGGCAGTTAATCAACAGCGCCCACCGCCCACATACACAGGATGTACAGGCATATAATCGTGATAAAGATTAGAAGCCGAAACGTACAGTAAAGTGTAAAGAATTTTTACTTAGGTAACCGGTCATTTTATAAATGTAGTAATGAGTATTTAATATACATTAGTAACAATTTTTGTGCAACATTTTTAACAACAAACCCTAAAATGCCCTTCCATTTTTCGACTTTGTGAAATCATGAACGATCAATGCGCCCTCTATTGGGGGTATGTTTTTTGTTTGTTTGTTTGTAGTTAAGCACAAAGCTACACAATGGGCTATTTGTGCTCTTCCCATCGAAACCCGGTTTCTAGCATTGTATTTGTTTGTTTGTAGTTAAGCACAAAGCTACACAATCATTGTAAGTGCACAGACATACAGCTGTGCCACTTGGGGGCTATGGGTATGTTACCCCGATCAACGTGCCCACTATTGTGGTACGTTACTTTATGGAAAACTATTGTTATTCACTATGCTGAAATTTACCTTTAAACTTGCATAATGAGTCTTTAAAAAAGAACACTTGAATTTTTCCATCTCAACAACAACAAAAATAGTCGCTAGAACTTTAGGCATTTAAACATATTTTGCATAGCTGCTTACATTTTAGGGATGTCAGGAATTTTAATTGCAGATCCCTCTTCAAGTTACAAGAAATAAACTGAGATTTCTTGGAGGATGGGACTTTTATTGGCAATAAAATATAAAATACAGTTTTGGGATATTACATTCCTCTTCAAAGCTATTTGCAATCAACCACCGCGTTACTAGGGCTTAGTTATTACAACTCCAACCGAGAGAATATTAACTGATTACCATATGAATGAAATCTCGTGCGAACGGATCGTATTGGCGAAATCTTTACTCACTTCTAAGGTAGCGTAATGAAACATGAACGTGGAAATTGAACAAAAAAAATATTTACTCTCAGCTTAAATTTGTGGATAAAATCATTATACATTTGTGTGTGTGTGTAGGTGTGTTCTTAATATAAAAAAAAATGTTCTTTATAAACATCAGGTTCCCCTCCATCCTGTCAGCAGCCTTAAATTATAGACGACAGTGTAACAACATCAGGTTCCCCTCCCTCTTTTCAGGAGCCTTAAACTATAGACGACAATGCAACAACATCAGGTCCCCCTCCATCCTGTC
>NW_013672316.1:2447-3273 GCF_000517525.1 Limulus polyphemus
ATTTGAATCTGTGTGATACCACAGGTTTCACAAATATCGTTATTTGAATCTGTGTGATACCACAGGTTTCACAAATATCGTTATTTGAATCTGTGTGATACCACAGGTTTCACAAATATTGTTATTTGAATCTGTGTGATACCACAGGTTTTACAAATATTGTTATTTGAATCTGTGTGATACCACAGGTTTTACAAATTATATTACAACGTAATGTTATCTTAAAATACAGCTCATATTTTTTTTAGACGTGTAATAGTCTCGGTAGTCCCATTTGTATGTAAATCAACACTCTGATTGAAAACTACGTACAGAATCCTTTGTTGAATACTTAATAAAATATCGCTAATGGTTGAAATTCACCATGTTTTTTGTTTGTTTGTTTTTTTCAAAGATTTTCGGAAGCTCTTTAGAGATACAGTCCACTTTAGTAGAAAGTTATTGGTCGACTAGGCCAGTATATGAGGCAGAAAACAAGCGTTAGTTGTATTTTTTTTTAGCCTATTACGCTCTTCGGTCTCAAACCTACTTCAATCGTATATACCATCAACACATTCCCATTGATTTTTGGCAATGTTCTGACAGCTAAATTTGTAAGGTAGTTCCTGGGGCATAAAATTTTACGAATCAGTAAAAATAGAGTTTGTGAGAATATCCATCATATTTCTATTGTAAAAACTGATCAAATTAAGGGTTGAGTTTCCCAGGAACAATCCAACTATTATAAAAGTTTTTGTTAAATTAGGGGTTGAGTTTCCCAGGAACAATCCAAATATTCTAAAAGTTTTTGTTAAATTAGGGGTTGAGTTTCCCAGGAACAATCCAA
>NW_013672316.1:4273-10055 GCF_000517525.1 Limulus polyphemus
ACTAGCTGCCTTCCCTCTAGTCTTACACTGCTAAATTAGGGACGGCTAGCGCAGATAGCCCTCGTGTAGCTTTGCGCGAAATTCCAAAAACAAAAAAACAACAACCCTACTCGTCTCTCTCGTCACAAAAGGTATTTTCAGATAAGTATGTCGCACATTATGACAGAACAGTGACACCTAACGTCTCACAGACGGTTTATTAATTGCTTTTTAAGATTAAAATGTAAATCAGATATACGTTTAAATTTTCGTTACATTTTATAGACCCTGTACATATGTTTTCACCATAGAGCTTTTCTGTTAGACGGAGAAGTGCACATTCAGGAATTAAAGAATACATTTGTTCGTTTGTTGTTCAACACAAAGCTATGTAATAGGTTGGCTGTGATCTGCCCACCTCGGGTTTTTTAGCGTTATAAGCACTAGTGCAAGAAAGGGCGTCACTGTATGGCCGTCTATAAATATACATTTTATTGTCACTTCATGAAATTTAGATATTAATAAAATGTTTATCTCGCTGAGGTCCTGCTTAAAAGAGCGTATATTTACGTTTAGTTTAACTAAACAGTTTACGATACCTTGACACGTCGTGCCATCTATTGGAGATTTTGATAAATATTTTCTAATAGGACCTATAAGTTCTATATAACATAACCTGAAGAGATCGCTGTTATACACAGGACATGTCACTCGAGCGCCGTTTTGTAGGAGGTATAAGTGTTGGAAAAATGCTACATAACTGTTATGTATTTGGGTGATCAAACATTTCGAAAAAAAAAATGGAGATAAGTTGGTCTCTTTTCGTTGGTAAATGTTAATAATTTTAAGTATTTTAAAATTAAAATTAATCGTAATATATATTAAAAAATCGCCGGCAGGTTAAGTTTTGCAACAAATTAATTATTGAATGCATGATGTAGGCGTAACTAGTTAGTTCAGAAACTGTAAGATTGTTGATACTGGGGACAAAACAGTGTTCTGTTATCATGTAAATTTTCGATACATTTGTAATCATGGACAGTTATTGGTACGGTACCATTTCTGCTGTGTTTAGAAGTAACTCGTCTATTTAGAAGTAATTAAAACTTAGAATCATCCAATTTCCTCTTAGTTACAAGATAAAACTTTATTATAAAACGTGGATGACTGTTACACTTAGAAAGGCAAGTATTCACGCATCTGCAATGAACATTTCATTGTATCAAGTTTTCATGTACGTAGTTTGTAATATGTTCAGTCATTTTGTTACTATCCAAAATATGATAAAACTTAACACACTGCCTTTTTTGTCAAGTTATATTTGTAATAATTTCTTCCAACTGTTAATGTTTAAAGACAACTTTTCTTTGGTAAAATGACAATGATGGTTGGTATGCATTAATTACTTTTATCAGTATCTCATAACTGAAAACAGTATATAATGAATGAAATAGTAAGTCAATACGAGTATATTAGGTTACATGTTGTTTCAAACTTTTCATGTAGTGTCAGTTAAACCATAAAAAGTATATTTTAATAGGTACGTCCAGCTGAAACTTGAAAAATGATGATGTCCAATCAACGTTTCCTTCATTTCTCCTTCATCTGCAAAGTGTGAAATCGGAAATGAAGAAGAAATTTGAAAAAACTTCGCCTGAAGTGGAATGTCATATTTGCTTTTAGTGAAAATGTAATGTTTATTGTGGAAACTTGACCGACTGATCGCTATAATTTATAAATGGTAGATTCATCGTTGTCAATCTTGCTGAATTTTATGAAATTGTAATAGCTCTTCTAAACTAAAAAAAAAAAAAAAGTCACTTGTTTTTCGATGCTTAGCTTGCAAAATAATATTTTATTTAAATATTCGTAATGTTTTAATCTTGGAGCTAAATGTTCTCTTCAGTAATTGGCTATAAATTAACTATATCTATATTTACAGATAACCAACGCTTGGATGCACACCAATGTTCCAGCTCAAACAGTGAGAGGGGGGTGATGCTCAACAACACCCTTTGAATCCTCCAGTAACTCCACTCCCACACAAAACAGTTGCTTTGAAAGAAGAGTAAACTCATGAGAGAACGCTTGAGGAGACGAGATTAAAACAAGATATATCCAACGTGGAAGAGCTCACCAAGAAGATGAAAGAGCAAGGTTTAGATAAAATAGGATGTAAAGCCACCTTTGATGCGGGATGCTATGAGAGATGATGAAGTGAAGCAATGAGGTAGACGTTGTTCACAAGATGTGAAAAAAAAAACTGTATATGGCCATTTTTATTCTTATTCTTCAACAGCTTACAGACTTCTGCGTCAAATGTTTGGACTACCTCATCCTTCCCGACCACATGCTTGGAGTACTTTTGTAAAGTGTGAACCAAGTTTGTTGGGAGAAGTGTTTGAAAGTTTAAAAAAAACGAATTGTTAAACAATATGCGAAAGATTGTGCCTTAGAAATTGATTTCGTGGCTTTGTTATTGCAACAAACTGAATGGAATATTCCAGAGAAAAACGCTCTAGTTTTATAAATTATGGTTGAGCTGTGCCTGAACAAGTTAATGAGCTTGTTTCAAAAGTACTTTTTTTATGTTGGTTTGCCACTTGCTTCTTACTTCTTTATTGTTTGTTTTGAATTTCGCGCAAAGCTACACGAGGGCTATCTGCGCTAGCCGTCCCTAATTTAGCAGTGTAAGACTAGAGGGAAGGCAGCTAGTCATCACCACCCACCGCCAACTCTTGGGCTACTCTTTTACCAGCGAATAGTGGGATATAACGCCCCCACGGCTGAAATGGCGAGCATGTTTGGTGGGACTGGGATTCGAACTCGCAACCCTCAGATTGCGAGTCGAGCGCCCTAACCACCTGGCCATGCTGGGCCTCAGAAGCGTTGGAAGCGGACAGAGTGGCCTCCCACATTATAACGCCCCTGCGGCTGAAAGGGGTGAGCATGTTCGATTGTGAGTCTAGTGCCTTAACCACCAAACCATGCCAAGCCTTCATGACGTGTATTTCGATACCTGTTAAATCTTTACTAACGTGCTTCTGAAAAACGTTTGTATAGTTTTCCATTTTCTTTGAGATTAATAAAAACATTAGAACTGCGTTCTACAGGCCACCTGGAATGATGAAATAAACTTTTATTATTTACAACAATCACCAACCTACATACATTATCATATATATATAATTAGGGACCATCTTAGAGAATTTAAAAATAATATAACTTTTATATATATATATATATTTTTACAAACTTCTATAACACTTCCTCAAGAAACATCACTCTTGAAACTGATTATCTGAAGTAGTATCAAAGAGAAAATCAGTGTAGAAAAAAAAATATGGAATATTTTTATTAATATTTATTTCCCCCCCCCCCCCAGTGGCACAGCGGTATGTCTGCGGACTTACAACGCTAGAATCCGGGTTTCGATACCCGTGGTGGGCAGAGTACAGATAGCCCTTGTGTAGCTTTGTGCATAATTAAAAACAGACAAACAATATTTATTTACGAGCTTTCGGCCCTGTTACTAGAGCGTTCATCGCTAAGATTGCCGAAAGCTCGCAAATAATTGAAAAAATATTTTAACGTAGAAAAAAGTTCGTGTATAATTCTACATATTAATTTACTTACAACTGAAGCCTAGTTGGTGAAGATAATTTTAGAATACTTTGTATACGTAAGGTCTTACAAAGTAGCCAATGCTGCAAGAGTAAAAAGAAGCCGTCGTATATTATTGGGTGAAAAAAACAACAAAAAACGAAATCTGTCCAATCAACTTTTATGTTAAGTAGCTTCAAAATACGGCCGTGTATCCTGTTGGACAGCTTGAGTAGGTACATCTGTGTTGGCGTGTTTCTTTGTAATTAAGCACAAAGCTACACAATGGGCTATCTGTGCTCTGCCCACCACGGGTATCGAAACCCGGTTTCTAGCGTTGTAAGTCCGCAGACATACCGCTGTGCCACTGGGGGGCGTCTGTGTTGGTGAAACTTTTTAACTTACACTAAAACATTAACTTCTTCCCCTTTTCTTTTTTTTAATATTTATATATTAATATTTATTATGTATGGAGTCACAAGTTCTACATTCCAAGCAACATGATTAGAACTGGATGAAGTAAAATAATTTAAAAAAAAGACTGCTTAGAAAATCTTTTTATTACTAGTCGCTCGGCTTATCGGCCTTTTGAGTAATGTATATAATTTCACAGAAATAAAGTAGCAACAGAAAAAGTAGATAATGTTCCTATATATATATTTTAACTATACAAAGCGATATTTTATTAATCTCATAAACTAAATTTAACGTTTCAAAGTATTACGTCAAATGGTACTCATCCACTTAGATTATATGTTTCATGGTTGGGAAGGCGTGACGTAATACGCCTCAAATGTGTGTGTATATATATACGAGTCGTCACTATCAAGTACTAACTCTTCTCGATCGATGACACAAAATGGCCTCCGTTGTTACGTGAAGTAGAATTAATGATTACACGGCACTTATGCGGTGTGAACATACTCTTCTCGATCGATGACACAAAATGGCCTCCGTTGTTACGTGAAGTAGAATTAATGATTACACGGCACTTATGCGGTGTGAACATACTCTTCTCGATCGATGACACAAAATGGCCTCCGTTGTTACGTGAAGTAGAATTAATGATTACACGGCACTTATGCGGTGTGAACATACTCTTCTCGATCGATGACACAAAATGGCCTCCGTTGTTACGTGAAGTAGAATTAATGATTACACGGCACTTATACGGTGTGAACATAAAACATATTTGATTTTGTAATGAATGAATTGATTATACGCATATATTATGCTAGTATGTGTGGAAGAGTGGTTCACTAAATCATATAAAACATAAAGCGAAAATATGACAGAGAAAAAGTTCACCTTTGAACCCTCCTGCTACAGGACCTAAAAGAGTGATGGTGTAGAAGACCAGCCTAAAATTAGGTTCAATATAGCGACAGAAATAAATACGAAAATACAAGAAAAAAAATAATAAAAACCAAAATAGCTAAACAAGTTATATTCAAAACTAATAACACATAAAAATATCAAAATATGTATATATATATATATAATACTAGCTGCAATATTAGAACAAGTAAACAGGGAAACAAATACAACGGACTTTATGTAAAGCGTGATAAAACAACATTGGAATAACAATCCAATATTAAATACGAACAGAAAAATATTACATAAAACGCAATTACCACACCATAATTAAAACGTTAGAAGTCAGTGACGTCATTGTAAACATAAGCTGGTTTCAGACCGTTAATATTCACTTAGAAATAAAAACAGTAATAATGCATAAAAAAAAATATATATATATAGCTTATCTCTTTTTATCCCACGGACCAAGTGAATTATTACACCATTTTTTCCAGTGTTAACATAGTTGTAAACAGTATTATTGTATCGTAATCTTATGTCAACTGGGCTCACCACAGACATTTACTTACACCAACGTCCAGTCATTTGAATTTTTAAGGAACCTTTCTGAAAATATCAAACCTTTTCGGCAATGTTACAAAATATTTATTGAAAATGAATTACATTGGTTATTTGTCCTAATATCTCTAGGTGTATAAACATGTATTGTATATCTATATAACTACTTCGCAGTTGGCATGGAGGTTCATTGGGTCCATGGGGAGATACATACAAACTTGCGGTTTCACATTTTATGTTTTGCAGTTTTTATGGGTCGTTTTTTTTTACAATTATATATAAGGGTTGTTGTTTGTAGTTAAGCGCAAAGCTACACAAAGGG
>NW_013672316.1:11055-14260 GCF_000517525.1 Limulus polyphemus
TATAAGGGTTGTTGTTTGTAGTTAAGCGCAAAGCTACACAAAGGGCTATCTGTGCTCTGCCCACCACGGGTATCGAAACCCGGTTTCTAGCGTTGTAAGTCCGCAGACATACCGCTGTGCCACTGGGGGGCTATATATAAGGGAAACAACTTTTCATGTCTTAAGATAACCTTTCATTAATCATATATTTCGTCCAGGGGACGAGTACTATAGCTAGTATATATCATATATATATGTTTTGGAACAGTATAGCTGACAGTGATTTCTCGCGTAAAACAACCAGTACAAAACTTCAGAGTTAGTGTACTGACAAAGTTTATGTATTATTTTTAAATGAATTCAGATCACGATTTTTACAGTCTTTTTTTATACACACTTAAAAACAATCCTTATATCCAAAATGACAATTCATTTAATCGAAATGATGAAAATGCTCCAACCGAAAATCGGCTGGCTGCCAACATGGCCGTTTGTTACGATGGGGTGTATATTTAAAAAAAAAAATGTCTCACTCGGTCCTTGCTTACACGACTATATTTTCTGAGACCTCTTTAATAGGTCACAGTATCGTACATATAGGTGGAGGCAACAGAGGCAACTGCCCCAGGAGCCCGCAAAACTCAACTCGTAAAAGGTCCACTTGTGGGACATATAAAGTTAATCCTTCATTGTGCCCAATAACTCGTCTCATGATATTCAGTTCCAGCTCGTATAGCCTCTCTTATTGAGATATACAAAAATGATCACTATTGGAATCCTTTATTGTGCCCAAAGACTCGTCTCATGATATTCAGTTCCAGCTCGTATAGCCTCTCTTATTGAGATATACAAAAATGATCACTATTGGAATCCGGGAGTCGGCCTGAGATACAGTTGGACCTCGTGAAAGGTCTATTTACGAACAGGGCCAGAAATGAATCATCTCTTTACATCCCATCCCACCGTAATATTACACGAAACAGTCGAAAACTTGACTATATTTTATTTATGTTATTATTTACTTACCTAACATTAGTATAGGTTCTGCAGAGGGGGGAAAAAATTTCTCTAATGGCCTCCAGGGGTAATTTCTAAACTGTTGGTACACATTATTAACAATGGAAGCGACACATTTCTTGTAAAAATAATACTAGCAATCACTTGGCAACAGCAACAACATTAGTTTAGTGCGTGTATTAGGTAAACAAATTAAACTTCATATTGATAATACTTTAAAACTAAGATGGTTCGCATTTTGAAAAGATGTCTATATTGTCGTACAATAACAAACATTAAACGTATTTAGTTCTTCATAGGGCTTCACTTTTTCGTCCGTAAATATCTCAACTACTTTAAAATATTGTAATTTTTAAACAAAAAAGAATATTTCATTTTATATTCTGTACAGTAATTAAAAAAAAAGAAGTTATTTATAGGACTAACGTTCTCAGTGGCGTATCCAGGGAGAAATTCCCGTTTGCCCAAAACACACATAGCAGCGCCCTCTTTCATTTTTCTATTTGACAATATTACACACTATATTCTTAAAGACCCAAGTTTTATATTTTCATTATCAATATTTCATTGAAATAAATTTTTTGAAGTTAATATTTCTTGAAAAACCTAGAGATAAATTAATTGTAATCGTTATTTTAATATACACAATAAAATCTTTACTCCGAAGCCAAATAGATATTACAGAATAAATCAATGACTCTTGACGTTAAAGCAGATACAATCACAATTAATGTGGTCATGACAAAATAATAATAACTGAAATAAAAAACTAAAAACAAATATAATAAAAAAACACTATATTGTATGCCCTATCTTCTAAAAGCGATAAAACTTATTTTGAATAGGAAAAAAAAAACCCAAAATATTGAAATTGAGTTTGAAAGATCGAATAACAAGCGTGGTGTTTTTATTTTTTTTTTCACAATTCCTCTCAGGTTTTTCGCCGATTTATCACCCGCCATTTTAGAAGGCAAGGGCCTTATGTTTTCGGGTTATTTTATTCTATATAATTTGTTTTCTTTCAACTGACGATCACATTGTTGCTTGGGTTACCTCGAGTCGTCTTATCATCTTCGTTCGGTACACACACCGTCTTTACATGCCTGGCAGAGGTCGCTGTTGTGCGGCGTACGAGGCTTTCCTGGTCGGCGGCTTCTGTGGATTGGAGGCAGATAGAAACCGTAATAAACCTGCCCCACTCGGTTGTAGACGTTCGCTAAGACCTGTACCAAATACGTACAAAAAACATAATTACTAACGGCTATAGTATTTACTTAAATGGCAACGTGCGCATACTTGTTTTTATGACGTCAAACATATTTACTGCTTACGTTCTAAATACAATATAAAAATAGTATTCCAAATGAGTGCAAACGATACAAGCCCGCATTTAATTTATCTGGGCGTAGGTTGGTCCCATGGTAGAGCTTTGGATTTCGAAACTGGCGAGTCGGTTTAGAATTCGTGGGTTTGTTTGTAATTAAGCACAAAGCTACACAATGGGCTATCTGTGCTCTGCCCACCATGGGTATCGAAACCCGGATTCTAGCGTTGTAAGTCCGCAGACATACCGCTGTGCTACTTGGGGGGGGGGCAGAATTCGTGGGACACCACGAAGTATTCGCTCCACTTTTAAGTTGTGTGCGTTATAAGGGTGACAGTAAATCCCTTAGCGGGGACGGTTAGTGATAGGTTTACTGCTGATTGGCTGTTTTCTCTCTAATTAGTCGTTCAAAATTAGGGACGGTGGCAAATAGCCTTACTAACTTTGTCATGAATACAAAACAAAATTTTAATTTACCATTAGAGTTTTAAAAATTAGATGTCCTTCACAATTTATTCTGACGCAATCATACGTGACTATTCCAGATTTGGATATAATAACGCTCGAGAATCTCGTGCAGGCCGAGGTAATAGTTTTTTTTTCCCGAGATAAAAAGCACAGGCATGGCCTACTGATCAGCGAGTCCGGCTTGTGAATCCGAGGATTCATGGCTCACGGCACGTTACTGCAAAAACGCGCTCCGCACTTTGGCATCGTGTGTGTACGCTATAAGAGTAATGGCTAAATCCCACTATCCGGTCAGACAAAGTAGTCTAAGAATTGGCGGTGGGTGCCGTTGATTAGCTACCTTCTCTCTGGCCTATCACTTTAAAATTAGGAACAATTAGCATAGGTAAACTTTGAGTATCTTTTTTTTTTTTTGCG
>NW_013672316.1:15242-19735 GCF_000517525.1 Limulus polyphemus
AACATCGTATTTCAAACCGGAAAATGCCTTTGATAATTATCAACAAATTAACAACAAAATTCCACTAAGTTTATTCGACTTCAATATAATTGTTTCCCAATAAATCAACGGTAAGTTTACAGACATATAACGCTAAAGTCCGTGGTTCGATTTCCCCCCTTGAGGGACAAAGTGCACATAAACCATTGTGTAGATTTAATCTATAACAAAACAATCGTATAATCAGAATAACACCCCCTTAAGAGCTTTTTTTTTTTCCATTGATACATAAATACACAATTTCTTAATCTTTAAGTTCAACTTACGTCAAGAAACACAAATGTAACTTAATTTTATAAAACATTTTCCCGGTATTATTTCGAGCTCTTACTGAACTACCTTTATCTCGAAAGAAAATTCGAAAAAATCTTAATTAGTTTATTAATTGAGTATCATTAAGGAAATGTAAACGCGTTATTTCACAGTTGAGCTGTATTTACCTGTTCAAGTTGTAATATTTATCAATCATAGTATCGATTAATGAGTGGCGCATAACCTTGAAAAAATACTTTGAATAACAAACTTAAAATTGGCTCACTGGTGTTTCCTTTTATTTTAAAATAAAACAATGATAAAATATTACCTTCATTGCAGCAATGATTCATACATACCATTTTAAAATTTATGCCTGTTTTGTTCGTTATATATATGTATATATAATTAACAAAAACAATTATTAACTAGGTCACGAGCTAGTTTGTAAGAACGGAAGTAAATTGTCGTTAGATACACTAATTGTCTTGTTTCTTAAGGGCATTTATTTTCTGGAACGATTGTTTGGGTTTGTTTTGAATTTCGTGTAAAGCTACACCAGGGCTATCTGCGTTAACTGTCCCTGATTTAGATGGAAGGCAGCTAGTCATCACCTCCCACCGCCAACTATTGGGCTACTCTTTTATCAACGAATAGTGGGAGTGACCATCAGATTATAATGCCCCCACGGCTGAAAGGGCGAGCATGTTTGGTGGGACGGGAATTCGAACCCGTGACCCTCAGATTGCGAGTCAAGCGCTCTAACCACCTGGCCATGCCGGGCTAAACTTCACGAAGAGTATGCGTATATGATCATTAGAAACTAAACAAAAGATGGCTTCTTATTGTGCCTTTAGCCTGCGTATTATGTACTGTCTAAACTTTGTATTATGTATACATCCGCCTATAAGAGATACCTCATAATTATTTTGCGAGTTTTTATTTTTAATTTAGTTTTTGAAGATATATATATGGTACTTTTAACTTGACCGGCAACTTATGCGACACTTGGATTACGTGAACTGATTAAACTTATTTTATTAACTGTAACATATAATTATTTAAAACTGATGAAAATTATTTTAGTAACATCGAGCTATGGTGAAATATGAAATAGTGTAAGTTCAAATGTGTCTATCTAGTCTGTTGTTTTCACCTTTGGCACCAGAGGTATATAAAACATGGTGCGATCCCCCACCTTCTTCATAATAAAAAACATAGTATTCAGTACTATTTGAGTTTCTCTTTTTTTTTTCAAGATGTGGATACAAGATATTAATTTTGTATTCCTAGCGGTTAGTGTGTGGATCGAAAGGTCCAAGGTTCGAGCTTGCAGTACTCCGCTGAACGTGTTCTAAATTTTCGGCTGTAGTGACAGTCGATCTAGTTAAGAGTAGTTGCGTAGGCGGTGTGTGCTCCTGACTACTTATCCTCCTTTTTATTAGCAGTTCTTCCTTAGGGACGGATATGGTAGGCGGTGTGTGCTTCTGCCTACTTACCATCCTTTTTATTAGCAGTTCTTCCTTAGGGACGGATGTGACTGAACCTTGAAGTTTGTGACCTGGCCGTGTGTTTTAAATAATTATATGTTACAATTAATAAAATAAGTTTAATCAGTTCACGTGTTTTAAATAATCATATGTTACTTCATATTTCAAATTATATATAAAAAATAATAATATTCAGTCCGAAAACATCTTAGACATACGTTGTTTGATATTTTTTTCTTGGCACCTTTTAAAACGGCCCCCCAGAGTCACGGCGGTGTTTCTGCGGACTTGCAACGCTAGAAACTGAGTTTCGATACCCGTGGTAGGCAGAGCACAGATAGCCCATTGTGTAGCTTTGTGTTTAATTAAAAACAAACAGTTAGAAGCTAACCATTTAACCCTAAAATATTTATGCACTAAATTGCCCGTGGTTCATGAATTTGTTGGTTACAGGGCGATTCACAATGATTCACAAAACTTTGAAAACGAAATACAAATTTCCCGAAATTATCCCGTACGGTAATAAAATTTTGGTCTTAATGCTCTTTATTTCCTGTAATATGTTAGATATTAAAATATTTCGTTGAATAGTAAGTTAATTTTCATTTTAAAATTTATATATTTCAAAAACTTCTTTAAAAATACGATTGTACAGTTAGTTATAAAAACAGGCTAGCTATTAAATTTGGATGCTAAAAAAAAAGGGTTCCCCGAACCATACACAAACACCACTGTAAAGTTAATTATCTGATGAATGACGAGGGTTAACTTCTTTCTTTTTTTTTTATACCATAACAATTTGTTGTTTCTTGTAAGTAAAACTTTTTTGAGAAAAATTATATTACAAAGAGTAGTTATAAAGTAATCACAGTTAACTGGCCATTCATTCTTAGAATACTGAGAAATGCTTTAAAATAACACCAAGATTACGTTGATTTTAAATCATAGAGGTTTTGTTTCTTCATTACAAAACGGTATCTAATTATAAGGCTCACATTTTCCCCAGTTTCTTTTATTTTTCCTTGTCCTACTAATTGCATCAAGTTCAAGTAACAGATGATGGAAGGTTTCAGTTTCCTTTCCGATTATTCTGCTATCATGCTATTTATACCCACAGTACGTTCCTTCATAATTAAGCTACACAGGTCCAAAGGACATGTATCGAATCTTGGGCACACGTGCACACGAAATATTGCCTCTAATAAAACATAAAACCTTTTTAGAACATAGCTAAGTTTTTCTTCCATTCTTGAAACACGATGTTTAATACAGTCCTAAAGACGGCCATTGTCATTACAATTTCAAATTCCTTCAAACTCCTGACGTTGCTAAATTTTTAGGAAACATAGTATAGGGGTACAAAAACAAAAATGAAACCTATGTAATGAGAGCAGTCTTTCAGTCGAACAAGTTGTTAATGGTAGACGGGAAACTTTCAAACTCACTTATCTCGTTTACACTTCGCTACTGTTGGAGGTTGTTGTCGTCTGGTGGCGCAATCAGCGGCTTTATCTTTTTCTTAATCGTTTAATTTGTATTAGAACGAGGAATGTTTTCTTGGAAAAATGGCCAGTGACCGAACTGGGATATTGCAATATGTTCCACCCGTGAGAATCTCCGCTTACTTTTACTTCTCTCCGTCGCTTTTCTGCATTTCGTTAAACGTCTTGATGATCTGAATCAATCTCCTTCACTATACACTCTGTTCGTGTTGACTTTTTACGAGCGGTGTCGTTTAGTAGACGCCAAGGAACGTTAACATAAATAGCCGCTTTTATGATGACTCACTCCTTATGAATTAAAATCATAATTAACTTACTACATTTACGAATAACAAAAAATACCTAATTTGATGTTATGCAGAAAGTAAAATATGATATATATTTTCGCCATGAATTTTCTATATAAGGTAAGCGTGTTTTCTTATAGCAAAGCCACATCAGGCTTATCTGCTGTGTCTACCAAGGGGAATCGAACCCCTGACTTGAGCGTTGTAAATTCGAAGACTTACCGCTGTCCCACCGTATAAAATAAGTACATCAAATATGCGACAGTATCGTTCATTCAAGGATTTATTAACAACAATATAAACAAGAAATCATTGTTGAAGTTCCTAAGTTACGAAGCCCTAATCGTATTTTTAGCGTTATTGTATTTTATTGGATGCTTGTTATTAGTCTCCAGTGAAAAACAACAAAACGGAAAATGCACGGCAAGATCCGACCTTAAACAAACGCATCTTTGTACAGGTTTTGTCAGTAGAAACCCAAAATATAACTGTAAATTTCACCAATACCAACTCAAAAATTAGCTGCAGTACAACCCCGAAAAATAACTGTACATTAGTACAACACCCCAAAAAATTACAAACATCTTTCACACCAGCACAATACCCCAAAAAATTACAAACATCTTTCTCATCAGTACAATACCCCAAAAAATTACAAACATCTTTCACATCAGTACAATACCCCAAAAAATTACAAACATCTTTCACACCAGCACAATACCCCAAAAAAGTAAAAACATCTTTCACATCAGTACAATACCCCAAAAAATTAAAAACATCTTTCACATCAGTACAATACCACAAAAAAGTAAAAACATCTTTCACATCAGTACAATACCCCAAAAAATTAAAAACATTTTTCACATCAGTACAATACCCCAAAAAATTAAAAACATCTTTCTCATCAGTACAATACCCCAAAA
>NW_013672316.1:20609-21484 GCF_000517525.1 Limulus polyphemus
GCACTGTAAAGTGTGAAGTACTTAAATAAGACAATGTTAGTAATATAGATAATAAATTACAGGTGCCCGGCATGGCCAGGTGGATAAGGCGCTCGACTCACAATCTGAGGGTCGCGGGTTCGAATCCACATCCCACCAAACATGCTCGCCCTTTCAGCCGTGGGGGCGTTATAATGTGACGGTCAATCCCACTATTCGTTGGTAAAAGAGTAGCCCAAGAGTTGGGGGTGGGTGGTGATGACTAGCTGCCTTCCCTCTAGTCTTACACTGCTAAATTAGGGACGGCTAGCGCAGATAGCCCTCGTTTAGCTTTGCGCGAAATTCCAAAACAAACAAACAATAAATTACAGACAAGACTGTCAAACTTTGTAACAAACCGTTGGTAAAACTTCTGTATCTAGATACGTATCGTATCGACTATTATGATGAGATACGCACCGTATTGACTACCATGATGAGATACGTACCGTATCGACTATTATGATGAGATGCACACCCTAGTTAACATACAAACCGTTATAAAATATCGGCCTGTATCCAAAATCTTAGTAGTTGGGTTAAGACTGAAATCTAGGGCTTGCTCGAAAAATATCTTAATTTTATACAGCAAATGATGTACCAGTCATTAAGTATACAGTCCCTCAACACTCTGCATTGAAACAATTACGTTCATTAGTGTAGTACTTGTCTCAAGTAAAATATATCATTGACCAAAGAACATTCCAGAAGCTGGAAATTAAGAAAAACGAATCCAACCTTTGCATTCCACCTTATTGAGACTAAACACCAATTTGATTCAGAAAAAAAAAAACAGTAAAATTTTACACATCTGTGAAAAAGGTAAATAAAAACAAAAAACTAGAGAGTCTGTCAAC
>NW_013672316.1:22206-23430 GCF_000517525.1 Limulus polyphemus
CAATTGAGCCATATGCATTCGCAACAGTAAAGTTTTTATAGTCTTTTAAACAGCTCTCAATTGAGCCATATGCATTCGCAACAGTAAAGTTTTTATAGTCTTTTAAACAGCTCTCAATTGAGCCATATGCACTCGCAACATAGAGTTTTATAGTCTTTTAAACAGCTCTCAATTGAGCCATATGCACTCGCAACAGTAGAGTCTTTATAGTCTTTTAAACAGCTCTCAATTGAGCCATATGCACTCGCAATAGTAAAGTTTTTATAGTCTTTTAAACAGCTCTCAATTGAGCCATATGCACTCGCAACAGTAGAGTTTTTATAGTCTTTTAAACAGCTCTCAATTGAGCCATATGCACTCGCAACAGTAGAGTTTTTATAGTATTTTAAACAGCTCTCAATCAAGAGTCAACTTTTTTGAGTTTTTTCAGTTAAAAACCTACTCGCCCCCCCCTCAGCCCCCCAGATTGTTCACAAAATTTTGCGCAACTCACTGAAAGTCTGGTTCTTGTTCATTTTAGGAATTCAAAGTGGAATACAGTTGTTTTTTTCTGGAATATAGTACAAAGTTTCCATTTTTGCATTTATCAATGGCAATTCTTGACATTTTATACATGACCCCCCAGTGGCACAGCGGTACGTCTGCGGACTTACAACGCTAGAAACCGGGTTTCGATACTCGTGGTGGGCAGAGCACAGATAGCCCATTGTGTAGCTTTGTGCATAATTACAAACAAACAAGTGTAATTATAACGTACAAGACTATATTTAACCGAATATCGATATTTAGTGTTACTCTTACAACGCGCCCACAGAGCGGAGCGTGTTCAGTGGCATATCACGGGTTCGAACCTAGGACCTTCTCAACCCACAGCCCCGCAAACGTTTAACACTAGGCCACACCGGACATTGTAGCCGTTTAAAAGCTAAGACTCGGTAAATTTCATTCTGATAATTATTATCATCACAAATCATTACTCCAATTAACATTGTAGTAACTCTTATAAGGTGTGATAAGCGTAACAATTAAAATGCTTTTAAAGTTAAAAAAATCCAATCACCTACTTAATGGTCTCTTAATCCAAGCATAGTGTATAAAATATTTTTAAAAAAATGAGGACTGGCGTGCCCTGTTGGTTAGGGGTACTCGACTCGCAATCTGAGAGTCGCAGGTTCGATTCTCCGTCACCGAACATGCTCGCCTTTTGAGCCGTGGTAATGTTAT
>NW_013672316.1:23903-29205 GCF_000517525.1 Limulus polyphemus
AAGAAAAATTAAGAATATATATATTGCATACGTCACAAACAAATGCTCATTTCATTAGCGTTGAACATACCAGAGGGCGGTATTCACTTTTTTCGAACTTCGTGGAAAAGAAATAGCACACTCCGTCATGTAAATCCATAGAACGGCCCTGCCCATGAAGTGACGAAACCTAGTCTTTACATAACCTCCCTGTAATTTTCCAAGAAGTTTAAAGTTCCACGTGACTCCAAGACAAAAAAAAAGAAAAAATAGAAAGAATAACCCTGCATTTGTGGCGTCGGTGGCGGCTATTTTTTATATTAATATTTCTATTTTTGATATTAATATTTTTTTTATATTAATTGCTCAAGGGGCTGTTGCGTCCACGAAATTCAGATATTTCTAGGCATATTTAACTTTAATTAGAAACCAAATCCTATAAACCGAATGCTTTCAAAACTTTGCTCCTGATGAAGAAAGGTCCGCTCGGGTTATAGGGTTTCATATTTATGTCTTCAATTAATATTTTGAACCTACGTGTTTCTCCCCCCCCCCTAAAACCATGAATCTTTTCATTCAAAGCTTTCATTTTTGGACCCGTCGGAGAAAGGTTTGGCTTACGATTCCTTATTGTCTGATGTCTGGTCACGGCGAGCATTATTTACAAAGTTACAGTACTCCATAAAGAGTTTGGTTTGTTTGGAATTTCGTTGCCAAGCTACACGATTGACCGTGACGTTATAACGCCCCAACGGCTGAAAGGGCGAGTATATTTGGTGGGACGGGGATTCAAATCCGCGACCCACAGATTACGAGTCGAACGCTCTAACCACCTGGCCATGCTAAGATCCCCCCCCCCCCACCCATAAGGAGAACCACAGAACCTTGCGAGGTGTGCAGGTATGTTTGTTTGTTTGGCGTTAAGCACAAAGCTACACAATGGACTATCTGTGCTCTGCCCACCACGGGTATCTAAACCCGGTTTCTAGCGCTGTAAGTTCGCAGGCGTACCGCTGTGCCACTGGGGGGGGGGGCACGGGTGCAGGTAATACGTGCCTAAAAATTTCTTAGATCATTTTTTTTTTCCTCAGGTGCTGGGTATACCAGGGTGGCGGGTTACTTACGTGAAAATACGGTATACTTGTCTCATAAAGTGCGGAAAGTGTTTTTGAGGCAAAGAATCGCGAACCATCAAATTCACAGTCCGATCATGGTAAACACCAGGCACAAGGATGTAGTCTATGAAAGGTTGTGCGCATTATTTTAAAAATAGATCAAAACAAGTTAAACCGGTCTGTTGTTTTGAGATTACATGTAAAAGTTATTTGACAAGCAACAGATCCTGTATAACAGATACCAGTTTGTTGTTTATTTTAACCTTCTTCTCCGCGAATGAATAAAACTCAATGTAAGTCTTCAGTCTTTAACCATTCTTGTATTGATAACCAGAAAAACAAAACAAAAAAGTAACCGTAACCTT
This sequence comes from Limulus polyphemus, assembly GCF_000517525.1. Lineage (NCBI taxonomy): Eukaryota > Metazoa > Arthropoda > Merostomata > Xiphosura > Limulidae > Limulus > Limulus polyphemus. Next base: position 25,363 of record NW_013672316.1, read on the forward strand.
TCATGGGTAGAGGTATTTATCACTCTCGTGGTTTGTGTGACCCTTTGGTTACCCAGAGTTGACCAACACAGCGCAGATAGCCCTTTTTTGGCTTTGCGCGAAATTCGAAATCAAATTCCCTCTCACACATTACTACAACCAATCCACGACAGGCTTCTATTTTACTCGTTCAAGTATGTTGATAAAAAATCTATACAAGAATGATTTATTAACCTCCATAGATCGTTATATCATACACGATGATGATCTCTCACATGAATGATTTATTAACCTCCATAGATCGTTATATCATACACGATGATGATCTCTCATCTGAATGATTTATTAACCTCCATAGATCGTTATATCATACAATAAGCATTCGATAATGTAATCACGTGAAAAAAGTGCTATACAATAATATACATGGACATGGCCCTGAAGAGGGAAGAAGGTATTCATAGATATAGCCCTGAGGAGGGAAGAAGGTATTCGTGGACATAGCCCTGAAGAGGGAAGAAAGTATTTATGGACATAGCCCTGAAGAGGGAAAAAGGTATTCGTGGACATGGCCCTGAAGAGGGAAGAAGGTATTCATAGATATATAGCCCTGAGGAGGGAAAAGGGTATTCGTGAACATGGCCCTGAGGAGTGAAGAAGGTATTCATGGACATGGCCTTGAAGAGGGAAGAAGGTATTCATGGACATGGCCTTGAAGAGGGAAGAAGGACTAGTGTGATAAACACACTGTTTGTGTCTTTATCTCTTAATATTAGTACAGTGTTTGACAGTAAACATCCAGGAGGGAGGAAGAGGTTTAAATAGTATATGACCCTCCCAGGTCGCGCACAACACGACCGAACATTGATCCAGAACAGCGCGTTTAGTACCAACAACGTGTAGTAACTTTAACCCCACTCTTCTATATACTACTGGTACAGTATGGATGGTACTGAAGAAAACATTATGAAGACAATTAGAACCAATTTAATTACTGTTCGTTTCAGAGTATTATAGACACTCTTGTCGTCGTCCCACCTCCCCGCATACATACGCATAGATTGATGTCTCGAAACATAACTTATGTTGCAATATTATGTGGCTTACCGAATGCAACGAATATATAGTAATGTGTTTTTTTTAACAATAGGGAAGTATACACTGGCTGATAACACGTGCACCACATAGACAAACATCTTGTAATAAAACACATCTCATAAGGCTACATCAGTTTCAATGTACAGCCGTCTATTTTAACAGTGACGAAGTAAAAATCCGATTGACGCTGTAATTTCAATATTTCAAAGATTTTTCGTGGTGGATCTTACCTCACAACAAAAGCGGACTTTAGCAGAATCAACAAATACATTCCACGGACCGGTCGGCTTCTCTTCTACCGGTGATAAGAACCACAGGTGGGGAAAATACTGGGCAAAAAGCCGTTGGAATTCCACCTGCCACACATGTTCCATTCCACTGGAAATCCAGAAAAGTTAAGATATGTTTTAACAGTCACACACACAGAGAGAAAAGGTGGCTTAAATTAAAGTTTTGTGCCCTCACCAACTTCTTACAAATATCATATTAAATTCTATATATTATATTATATTATATTATATATTATATTATATTATATTATATTACTGGGAACGAAACAGTAATTAATAGCAAAATATATTTAAAAATGATTAATTAGAATGACAAAGGTCTCTTTTTAGTATTACTTTAAACCTAGAAATTCTCAGTTGTTTTATTTCGAGTCGTGGTTTTTAACTACATTTTAACATTCCAGGTAACATTGGTGAGGTTTTGTATTCCTCCTGTAGATGGCGCTGATAACGCATAGCTATAGTGGTTAGTAAATCTTTAACCCTTAAATTTATCGACTTAACTGTATATGCTTACTAATGATGGCATTATTTTGTTTTTCTCTGTAAAAAAACAAAAAAAACACTTAGAGCTAACCAAAACAATGGGGATAAATAATTTATTTTCTATGTACAATACTGTACTGATTAATTACAATATTGATGTTCTTCTGGTTTACATTTAATTATTTTTTTTTTACTCGTGTGTTATTAGGGACTCTGTAATAACAAAGTCATGGACGCACGAGCAAGGTCTCGTCAGGACAGTTTAGGGTTAATTTCCAGTTGTAAGAGTATAAGTTTAATTCGGACAATTAATCCGACGAATCTCAAGTAATCATTGTCGTTGCGCTCATCAACGTTCATGAAGAAAATACAACCTCAAATAACTAACCCGATGCTATATATCATTTTGGAAAGGACAAGTGACCCTGCTGAAACTCTACCTACTAATAAGTCTAAATATACACATTTGTATTATGAGAAAGTTAGTTGTTTATTTCTAGACACTTTCAGTCAACATTAGGATTTGTTTCTTTATTTCGGATATTCGCGCAAAACTACATAAGGGGTATCAGCGCTAGTTGTGTCTAGTTTTTAACTAATAGATTTAAAAAAAAAGCAGATGGTCAACAGCACCCACCGCCAAATATTGGGCCACTCTAATAGAATCGTGGGATTTGACAGTTACTCGTATAACGCATCCATAATCCCAGAGTGATTTTTTTTTTCAGCAACGAATGGTAAGAAAAACTCTTAACTCCTGAAACAAAATCCGAACTTTCTGTTTATAAATAATGTGAAATCACCAGTAGGCTTAGTTTGGAAGTGTACATTAGGCTTAGTTTGACAGTTTAACACCGATTTCTGTGTGTTTTAAGTCTATTTGTCAACATTCTTATTTTACAAAGAAAAAAAGTTGCAGCCTTCACTCATTTTTTTCTGTTTGTTTGTTTTGTTTGTTTGTAATTTCGCGCAAAGCTACACGAGGACTATCTGCGCTAGCAGTCCCTAATTTAGCAGTGTAAGACTATAGGGAAGGCAGCTAATCATTCCCACCCACCGCCAACTCTTGGGCTACTCTTTTTACCAACGAATAGTGGGATTGACCGTCACATTATAACGGCCCCCACGGCTGAAAGGGCGAGCATGTTTGGTGTGACGGGGATTTTTTTCTATGGAATATACCAGTCATTTAACTTAATCGAACGGCCCGTTATCCATAGATTTTGTCCAACAATCATATTAATCTTTACAAAACAGATATTCCCTAAATATTAATAGTACGTTATCAATAATACTGTTATCTACCACTATATTGGCCGCCACTTACAGGAGGTCATGTATATATATATATATAAGATTCGGCCACTTAGAGAAACATGTGTAGTCCAAAGTAAAGAAATATCACATGGCTGTCGCAGTCATTACGTTGTATGTTGTTTGTATCTGATGTAACAAGTGTAGATCGAATAACCTTGTTTTTGTAAACGTCTATTCCTTCAACGCGCTGATGAGAAGAGCATTAGGTAGTTTGCGGCAGCTGTCAACGTACGAGACGGGGAGACAAGGTTTCACTTGCCGCAAATCATTTTCCGTGCGTTGAACTTTACATGCTCCCCTCCCCCTCTCGCTCCCCCTCCCATTTTCCCGTTATTCGGTGGTTATCATCATCTTCAAAATTGATATGATTTATCTGGAACACGCTCATCCTCTCTACTCACAAAACTTACTCACGATCCTTCGAATCCATTGTTAGTTTTCGCAAAACATAAAAAAAAATCGCTTCATGGACTATCAGAAAAAGACCGATAAAACGTCTCCCTGGTGAGAGGCCCTCATATTAGCGTACTTCATGAACCCGTTTAGAAACTGGAATCCCTATAGATAGTGTGTAGGTGTTGTTTTATTATTATTATATCGTAATATATATTTAAAACGTCTCCCTGGTGAGAGGCCCTCATATTAGCGTACTTCATGAACCCGTTTAGAAACT
>NW_013672316.1:29618-44977 GCF_000517525.1 Limulus polyphemus
ATATAGTGTGTAGGTGTTGTTTTATTATTATTATATCGTAATATATATTTAAAACGTCTTCCTGGTGAGAGGCCCTCATATTAGCGTACTTCATGAACCCGTTTAGAAACTAGAATCCCTATATATATAGTGTGTAGGTGTTGTTTTATTATTATTATATCGTAATATATATTTAAAACGTCTCCCTGGTGAGAGGCCCTCATATTAGCGTACTTCATGAACCCGTTTAGAAACTGGAATCCCTATAGATAGTGTGTGGGTGTTGTTTTATTTTTTTATTATATCTTTAAAAGTTTATTAGAGAAGGAAAAAGTACCTACACCGTAAATATTTTTCCAAAGAGGATCGTTACGTGAGATCTGTGTGTTCTAACGCAAATCGAAAATATGGAGCCCCCCTTTTAAAAAAAACTTGTTCGACTGTCGTGAATTCTCGAGTGTTACATTTCGCGTCAAATCAAACTCATTGTCAAACGGAATAGTATGTCTGCGGACTTACAACGCTAGAAACCGGGTTTCGATACCTGTGGTGGGCAGAGCACAGATAGCCCATTGTGTAGCTTTGTGCTTAATTCCAATCAAACAAACAAACGGAATAAAAACCGTAAACAATTACGATGTGTTTGAATGAATGTTTGTTGTTAAGCGCAAAGCTACGCAATGGGCTATCTGAGCTATGCCCACCAAGGGCATCGAAACTCGTTTTTTTTTTTCAACATACTCTCGAGACCACTGTTTGCTGCACTACGAGAGTGTTGCCCCTACAAACACACACACCCAGGCAAAATTGACCATGACCTTCCTAAAGATCGAATTACGTCACATGCCTGGCACTACACCATAATGACAGTTCGAGCCACGGAAATCCACCAGAGAAAGATGTATACATCGAAACTTTTTGAACACAGTAATAATAATAATAATAAAATATTCAATCAGCAGACACGGATATTAGTCAGATATGGATTAGAATATGCAGATAAAACAACAACATATAACAATGGGGTTTAGATAAGTTGGAAATCATTTAACTAAGTCAGGTAATCAGTTCAATTATTTCGCTACTTTAAACCTGCACGAGCTCTATTCAAATTCTGTTATTCTCGTTTGTTTTATTTTGAAATTCGCGAACACCACTCAAACGTCCATCTGCGCATAGCCGTCACCAATTTTGAACTGATAGACTAGAGGGACAGCGTTAATCAACAGCACCAACCGCCAACTCTTATCCGACCGAAATAATAATCTGGTACATGCAACATCGTTTGACAATCACTCTTATAACGCATCCACGGCTCTAAAGTGCGGAGGCGCGTTTCTGTGACAATGGGTCATAAACCTCTCAGATTCCCAATCCGAGCACGCTAATACCAGGGTACGACTGGCTCACACTAATCAACGTCATAAAGTGTTTTTCGTCTTATTTCACGAAACTAAGAGCGAACTCCTCCTTCAACACGACAATATTATTGTTCTGTTTTAGAGCTTCTTGTGCTACCCCACTGTATCATAGAACAATGTTATTGCTCGGTTTTAGAGCTTCTTGTGCTACCCCACTGTATCATAGAACAATGTTATTGCTCTGTTTTCGAGCTTCTTGTGCTACCCCACTATGTTATCCACAGTCCTTCATGCTATGCGTTTGACCACGTCTGATCCTAAATTAATGGAACGAGACCTAAAGTCCATTACGATTGCAATTTTATTTTCATTGAGTGTTTCCTCAATGCCAAGTCATGAAGTTATTTGTATCCAGACATGAAGCGTTAAAATGAGTAATAAATGACAAGTCATGAAGTTATCTGTATCTAGACATGTAGCCTTAAAATGAGTAATAAATGCCAAATCATGAAGCTATCTGTATCCAGACATGAAGGGTTAAAATGAGTAATAAATGCCAAGTCATGAAGCTCCCTGTATCCAGACATGAAGCGTTAAAATGAGTAATAAATGCCAAATCATGAAGCTATCTGTATCCAGACATGAAGGGTTAAAATGAGTAATAAATGCCAAGTCATGAAGCTATCTGTATCCAGACATGAAGCGATAAACTGAGAAATAAATGCCAAGTCATGAAGATATCTGTATCTAGACATGAAGCGTTAAAGTGAGTAATAAATGCCAAGTCATAAAGCTATCTGTATCCAAACATGAAGCGTTAAAGTGAGTAATAAATGCCAAGTCATGAAGATATCTGTATCCAGACATGAAGCGATAAACTGAGAAATAAATGCCAAGTCATGAAGCTATCTGTATCCAAACATGAAGCGTTAAAATGAGTAATAAATGCCAAGTCATGAAGATATCTGTATCCAAACATGAAGCGTTAAAATGAGTAATAGATGCCAAGTCACGAAGCTATCTGTATCTAGACATGAAGCGTTAAAGTGAGTAATAAATGCCAAATCATAAAGCTATCTGTATCCAAACATGAAGCGATAAACTGAGAAATAAATGCCAAGTCATGAAGCTATCTGTATCCAAACATGAAGCGTTAAATTGAGTAACAAATGACAAGTCATGAAGCTATCTGTATCTAGACATGAAGCGATAAACTGAGTAACAAATGACAAGTCATGAAGCTCCCTGTATCCAGACATGAAACTTTAAATTGAGTAACAAATGACAAGTCATGAAACTCCCTGTATCTAGACATGAAACGTTAAACTGAGTAACAAATGACAAGTCATGAAACTCCCTGTATCTAGACATGAAGCGTTAAAGTGAGTAACAAATGACAAGTCATGAAGCTCTGTATCCAGACATGAAGCGATAAACTGAGAAATAAATGACAAGTCATGAAGCTCCCTGTATCTAGACATGAAACGTTAAACTGAGTAACAAATGACAAGTCATGAAGCTATTAGACTGTGTAATAAAAGCCAAGTCATGAAGCTATTTGTATGTAAAACAAAAGCTATTATAAGGAGTAACAAGCGATGTTGTGTTGCATTTATAGCTGAGTTTTGATATCAAAGTTACTAACTTGATAAGCAGCCAAGTGTATTTTTCTTCTTTTAGTTTAATTAATAGTTTAGCAATAATGTAATTGTTTCAACTAAAGTAAAAACAACGATTCTGAAGTATATAATACATCCTTTTGTTTCAGCAAGTTTACAAATTTATTAACACATTCAATTCCTATTTCCTGCACAACTCTGAATTATGTTTAAAATGTTTTCTGTGTATAAAAACGTAAGCAAGAAATCGTAGAGCTTTGTGTTTTTGCAACGCTCAGAAATGCAAGAAAATTCATATGTTAACCAACACGAACCCATCATTCGTGTGGCTCAAAGATGGTGGTACCATCCCTTAATAACAGATTTGTAATAAATGAATCAAATGCCAAAGTTGGTTGAAAGTAAAATTCAATAAATATAAGTAAACCTTTTAGAGAATATATTACTTAGTGAAAGAGAAATTAATAATTTTTTTCATACACTATTTAATCCCCCCTTTTTGGGGGGGCTGTAACCTTTTGAAAATAAATTTACAGATTTTTCATTTAGCTTGCTTCATTCATATACAAACGCTGACGATTGCGTTGAATTATCACAAAAAGGGGTGGTGAGCAGTAGAGGAATCTGTTGACTACAAACCAATAGAACATTTTAAATCAAACTGATAGTATCATATTCTTGTGTGATGAAATTTTTACTATAAAAAAAAGAAGAACGTAGTGCTTTCTTGTATTACTTGTTATTTTATATTCAAGGTTGGCTGGGTCTCGATTGAAGAATGATGACAAGAAATGGTTCGTTCATTCTGCAGGTACTGATATGGAGTTCACATAAATAATTTACAAAGAGCTTGAACTCCCAACTTACGCTTCAATAGAAATGATGTTCGTACGCAGGTGAGAAGAGCTTACACAATTACATAAGGTGTAGTATTTCTAAATTCCACCTATCTCGTAGTTAACCACGTATCTTTCAGCATTACTTGGCATAAAAAAAAAGAGTTGTAGGACTAGTTCAAAGACGCATGCGTCAGGCTAGTCGATAAAACAATTAGACGAAAAATAAGAATTAGTTCCGAGATATTTGGAATGAAGTCTTCGGTGGTCAGGAAATGTTAAATGCTGAATCTCAAAAATGATCGGAATGTAGCATCAATTTAGCCGTGAAAACGTTAACAGTAATGGCTAAATCCCTGGGCACGGGATGGAACCAACTCGCCGGATATGCTCGCCCTTTCAGTTGTGGGGGGTTGTTATATTGTGGCGATCAATCACGCTATTTGTTAGTAGAGAGTATTCCAAATGTTGGTAGTGGGTAATGTTGACTAGTTGCCTTCCCTCTAGTATTCCAAATGTTGGTAGTGGGTAATGTTGACTAGTTGCCTTCCCTCTAGTATTCCAAATGTTGGTAGTGGGTAATGTTGACTAGTTGCCCTCCCTCTAGTATTCCAAATGTTGGTAGTGGGTAATGTTGACTAGTTGCCTTCCCTCTAGTCTTCCAAATTTGGGGTAATCGCTAGTGCAGATGGCTCTCGAGTCACTTTGCACAAAATTCAACAAATAAACAAATTTATGTTAAGTAGTTAGCACTCATGGTTGCACATGGGCATTCGAGGATTTAAACCCACGATATGCCTCTGAAAACCCTCTGCATTTTCAGTTGTGGGTTCTTAATAAAGATAAATGACAGCCAATCCTCCATTTGGTTAAAAGTAGCCATGCAGGCGGCGAGTGCTTCTGAGTGGTCTCCCTTTCCCTCTGGCCAACAGTTCTAATTTAGAGACAGCTATACCTGGACTCTTGAGTCTTTCATCTGGCCGTTTAATTAACCAATATGTGGCGTAAGATAACGTTCAAGTTTGGAATACCACACATCGAAATATTTAGTCTATGTTGATCATTAAATTGTAAACCGCTTAACTTTGTCCACAACTAACTCCTCCAAATGTTTGACCAATTTGATTATTTAAAACTGGAAGCTCTAAATTATTTCTACTTATAAACTATCAAATGCGTTGACTACGTCCATATCTAAAGTTACGAGTTAAAATTCGGACTCCTTTACCATATATATGCTACATAGTTTTCGGAAATTCTAGCTATTTCTGTTAAATCATTATAGTTAGCGCGAGGTACTCTTGGAATTACGACCGAAAATGTCATTTACTTTAAAATATTATTAAGGAGATAAATACAAAGAAGTATCATTCATGGAAAGATACTTGAGGGAACTTAAATTCTCAGCTTTAATTTTGTAGCTAAGACTTACAAGGACTGCTTCCATGTTGGCGATGTAGCAATTGGTATGACAGCCGTGTTTGAAAAAAACTGTGACTGGCAGGAAACTGGATACACGCTAGGAGGCGTTGCTGGGCACGAAATCGCCGGTACCAGCGGTGAGGCACAAAACACCATGACACACGTGAAATCAGTTGTTGTCGTCTCCGTTTCCAGTTTCTGCAGTTATAAAAAAAGTAGAAACAAAATCAAGCTCTTAATTAAATATTACAGATAATCATCAAAAGATATAAATATACATATAAATTTGGTTGTTATTAAATTTCGCGCAAAGCTAGACGAGGGCTACCTGCGCTAACCGTCCCTAATTTAGCAGTGAAAGACTAGAGAGAAGCCAGCTAGTCATCACCGCCAACTCTTGGGCTACCCTTTTACTAACGAACAGTGGGATTGACCGTTACATTATAACGCCCCCACGGCTGAAAGGGCGAGCATGTTTGGTTATGCCAGGCCCTATATATATATATATATATGGCGATATTCTTAACTTTAAAATTACCAATTTGTTTTACGTAGCTCGCTATTGGTGGGTGAGGCCAGATATTGCATCATATTTAGACATTTTATGTTTTTGTCTGTTACAGAAGTACTAACAGAAAATATATGAAATATACGGTTGACACATGCAAAATATACGGTGGACACCAAAAATCTTAAACGAAATTAACTGCAATATACTGGGCCGGACTTGTCTTGGTCACTAGCTTGCCTGGACTGTGAACGTGGGGATCCATGGTTCGCTTCCTGTTACTACAAAATCACTTTAGGCTTTGAGGCCACGGGTGAGTTCTAAGAGCGACGGTTCGATCCCATTATTCGATTAGAGTAGTCGAATAGTTAACACTGGATGTCGTTGGCTAGCTGCCATCCCTCTAATCTATAATTTACTACTTAGAGACAGCTGGCGCAGATAGCCCTTGTGTTGCTTTACACCTGTATCCAAAACAACCGACTAACCGCAACTGATCACTTAGCAACACGCAGACTGACCTTGACTTTTAACAGCCCATGTGTCAAGTGTCCGTCCTGTCCCTCATAACTCCAGATACACCTAGTGCCTTTAAAAAAATCTATCATTGAATAGTAAATATTTATTATACCAGAAATCATCATACACAATATGAATTTAGAAAATCATCTGCCAAGTTTTTTTTTTAAGTTCCGCTCTTACTATAATTGCATGAAAGTCATGTTTGTGTTTCATTAATTGTCTCTTCTGCTTTTGTAGCAATAATTATTTGACTCGGAATGTCGTTTATCTTGCAAGAACACGTGAAAGTGATCCCGTTGTGACACTATGTCGTGGTGTAAGTGATCCTGTTGTGATACAATGTTGTGGTGTAAGTAATTCCGTTGTGACACTATGTCGTTGTGTAAGTGATCCTGTTGTGATACAATGTTGTGGTGTAAGTAATTCCGTTGTGACACTATGTCGTGGTGTAAGTGATCCTGTTGTGATACAATGTTGTGGTGTAAGTAATTCCATTGTGACACTATGTCGTGGTGTAAGTGATCCTGTTGTGATACAACGTCGTTGTGTAAGTAATTCCGTTGTGATATTATGTCGTACTGTAAGTGATCCCGTTGTAATACTATGTCGTGGTGTAAGTGATCCCGTTGTAACACTATGTCATGGTGTAAGTGATCCCATGGTGACACTGTTGTGGTGTAAGTGATAACTTTGTGACACTGTTGTGGTGTAAATGATCTCGTTGTGACACTGTTGTGGTGTAAGTTATCTCGTTGTGACACTATGTCGTAGTGTAAGTTATCCCATGGTGACAATGTTGTGGTGTAAGTGATCACTTTGTGACACTATGTTGTGATGTAAGTGATCCCATTATGACACTACGTTGTGATATTATCTTGCATTAGTTCAGTTTCGTCCTTATCAGTGTTTCGTCAGTGAGTTACAAATTCTCACAGTTGGTTTTAATTTATCTTGTCTATGTTATGGGGACATTAGAGACAAGCATCTCCGTACTGTAAAGAGTTGTCTTTGTTATGGGGACATTAGAGACAAGCATCTCCGTACTGTAAAGAGTTGTCTCTGTCATGGGGACATTAGAAACAAGCATCTCCGTACTGTAAAGAGTTGTCTCTGTCATGGGGACATTAGAAACAAGCATCTCCGTACTGTAAAGAGTTGTCTCTGTCATGGGGACATTAGAGACAAGCATCTCCGTACTGTAAAGAGTTGTCTTTGTTATGGGGACATTAGAAACAAGCATCTCCGTACTGTAAACAGTTGTCTCTGTTATGGGGACATTAGAGACAAGCATCTCCGTACTGTAAAGAGTTGTCTCTGTCATGGGGACATTAGAGACAAGCATCTCCGTACTGTAACGAGTTGTCTCTGTTATGGGGACATTAGAGACAAGCATCTCCGTACTGTAAAGAGTTGTCTCTGTTATGGGGACATTAGAGACAAGCATTACGGGGTGTTGTGCAACTGCTGGAGTTGATTGAAGAAAACCCTTTTATACGTGCGGATTCGGTCATTTTAGTGAGTGTAATGTTGTGTATATCTGTGCATGTATTGTATATGCGTGAGTTGATATGACTTATATATATATATATATATATATGTTTAACGTTCTCCTCCTCTCTCCAACAGTGGTCAAATTTAAATTCCTACGCGAGATCCTGTTCGCACCGATTTATATGTCGATAGTTCACGCAAAACTATACGAATGCGATTTCCTTTTTAATTTTAAAAGACACTCATTTTGTATGTTGTTGTTGTTTTTTTTGCTAACCTTGCAATGCTGTTGCACGATAGCTACAGGCAGCTTATCGTTAGAAAATATGACGTCAGGCACTTCGGGAAGAAAAAAAAAAAGTTTGTTTCAAGTACTGAAGTAGACTCGTTTACTTTTCGGTTTCTTTGCTTTTAAGGTTTTATGGTAAGCCTATTGTAAACAATGTAGCAAGGACTGTGGGGAGAGTATCATTTTTGTTTTAAACTTAAAAGATAAACACGCGTGTTGACGACGCTGGCTTCGTTTTATTTACGTTTTAACATAACAGCAACCGAATGCATGGTGTCCATCATACAGTTACGTTTTTGTTCAATGGATTTCAGCACCTTCCTCACCCCACCCACCCCCCTACTATAAGACATAATTCCGTCGTCAATGGAAACTTGTGTAAAAAAAAAACTTTTTCAAAAAGTAATTCCTTAATTTTGATAAAAGGGTTAGCACAAAGGATCACGTATAAAGTGTAATAGACTCAAAATTAGACCTCGAGCGCTTTCGAATAGTCGACTATTTCTTCGTATGGTAGTGAAGTCTATCCGATAAACAGACCAGAAGAATTAACACACTACACACATGCACGAAAAAATCTGTATATTGTAAATAACACTTCAAACAAGCAAGTTGCATTATTAGCTTTATTATTTTAAAGCGTTGGATGTTTTTATTACGTTCATATATATATATATATATTTAAGTTTTTAAAATAAATGAACCTTTCTCGACCTTATCAGGCGAGTTTTGCATGGTGGTGTTCATATCTACGTTCTCGTGTGAACATGAAAGTTACTACTGGATTTGTTGTTCGACTCGTCTGCTTTTAATGCCTACCTTTCTTTGTATATGTATATCCACGTGCGCACGTGCTCATTTTTACATCCGCGGGAAAGGGAGCGTGAAAAGGGCACCATTTCACCTTTGACAATATGCTAATATAACTATTCAGACAACAAGGCTAAAAACAAAAGGTGGATAAGTAAAAACTTGTGGGTAAACTACATTGTTGACAGGGTAAAATGTGAAATTCAATAAATAATTAAAAAACAACGTCTTATATTTACATAATTTAAAAACTTTTATTGAAGACGTCAGCGATTTCTACTTTAAAAACATACTTTACACGTGCCCCCCCCCCTCAGTGGCACAGTGGTATGTCTGCGGACTTACAATGCTAGAAACCGGGTTTCGATACTCGTGGTGGGAAGAGCACAGATAGCCCACTGTGTAGCCTTGTGCATAACTTAAACAAACAAACAAACACTCTACACGTACATGTTACGACGTCTACTACGCCGCCTTCAGGAGTTGTTTACGAGACACAATTTTTACTTTTTTCCCTGTAAATAACGCCCCAAGACGACGACGTCAAAACATATACATGTAGAGTGTGTTTTTTAAAATGGAAGTCATTGACGGCTTCAATAAAGGTTTTAAAATTGTGTAAATATAAAACGTTGATTTGAATTATTTATTAAATGTTAACTAATACACAAGTACCGATCACTCATATTTAGAATAAATTGTAACACAGTAGGAAAGTTATCTGCCGAACAGGGCAAATACAGATTTGGGGATACACTGTATATCAGACTTAGCCTCTAGTTTGTTCTGTATATATATATATATAAGTATGTAGAAATATTAATAGAATCTTGATTGTCTCGCGCGTTCTATCGGTTAATAAGATCTAAGGTAATTACAGAAGTTTATTGAATTATTTTACACTTAAATTGACCTCTTCTTCTGTGTGGTAAAAGGAGTAAGATGGCGACTGATGAATAATTGAGATTGAAACCTTATTATTCTACTTATATTTTTCTTACTGGGCTCTCGCTTCATAGTTCTACAGGGTTTTGTCCTGTCAGCTTACACAATCAGTCAGAGCTGACAGGACAAAACCCTGTAGAACTATCTAAGAAGACACAATCAGTCAGAGCTGACAGGACAAAACCCTGTAGAACTATCTAAGAAGACACAATCAGTCAGTTCTCAGATGAAAATATAGCTCTTTCTATCTATTCTGGGCCGAGTGTGGCCTACTGGTTAGCGTGCCGGGCTGTAAATCCGAAGATTCATGATTCGCGTCCCATTACCACAAAACCAAGCTCCGCACATTAGAGCCGTGGGTGCGTTATAAGAGTATATATAAGAGTAGTCCAAACGTTGGCGGTGGGTGCTGCCTTCCCTCTAGTCTTATCATTTCAAAATTAGGGACGGCTAACTCTTGCGTAGCTTTGCACGAATATCCGAGAGAAAAAAAGAAACCTAAACCAAACCATCTAGAGTTATTCAAACAAGTATTCAGTTTTATCACAATCCTTCGCTTACTTAGGCCTATTCATTGTGGAACTTATGCTTATTTGTATGTTTATACTGTTGCCTGACATTGTTGGAAATTTACCAAACTTTTTTTTTGAAAATTTTAATTGTGGATGTTCCCAAGTTGTAAAACCAGCTTTTCGACTCTCGATGTACTGATGTAATGAACGAGTGATTTTATGGAAACCAGGATATGACTTTTTAGCAGGTCGGTTAAATAAATAAATAAAATTGTATAACATAGTAGCAAAAGTTAGAAATTATCCGAACTGATACTCAATCGCGTTCTGTTGTAGTGTCTTCTAGCGTTATATAACATATTTTATATTGTAGTGTCTTCTAGCGTTATATAACTTATTTTATATTGTAGTGTCTTCTAGTGTTATATAACTTATTTTATATTGTAGTGTCTTCTAGGCTTATGTAACTTATTTTATATTGTAGTGTCTTCTAGCGTTATATAACATATTTTATATTGTAGTGTCTTCTAGCGTTATATAACATATTTTATATTGTAGTGTCTTCTAGCGTTATATAACTTATTTTATATTGTAGTGTCTTCTAGCGTTATATAACTTATTTTATATTGTAGTGTCTTCTAGCCTTATATAACTTATTTTATATTGTAGTGTCTTCTAGCGTTATATAACTTATTTTATATTGTAGTGTCTTCTAGCGTTATATAACTTATTTTATATTGTAGTGTCTTCTAGCCTTATATAACTCATTTTATACTGTAGTGTCTTCTAGCGTTATATAACTTATTTTATATTGTAGTGTCTTCTAGTGTTATATAACTTATTTTATGTTGTAGTGTCTTCTAGTGTTATATAACTTATTTTATATTGTAGTGTCTTCTACTATTATATAACTTATTTTATATTGTAGTGTCTTCTAGCGTTATATAACTTATTTTATATTGTAGTGTCTTCTAGCGTTATATAACTTATTTTATATTGTAGTGTCTTCTAGCGTTATGCAACAGACTTCTGTCATAATATGTGATTATTTCGATATTTTTATGTTGCCGCGGTTACTTTTCTTGCTGTTCGTTTACGCTGATGTAGTGATTTTCACTCGGTTTCAAAGAGTAGTGCTGCTGAAAGTAAAGACCATTATATATACTTACAAATTCTGTTTTCAACCATACCACACTAAAAAGACGTGAGATTCACTCCCCTGTTTTCAACCATACCACACTAGAAAGACGTTAGATTCACTCCCCTGTTTTCAACCATACCACACTAGAAAGACGTTAGACTCACTCCCCTGTTTTCAACCATACCACACTAGAAAGACGTTAGACTCACTCCCCTGTTTTCAACCATACCACACTAGAAAGACGTTAGACTCACCCCACTGCTTTCAACCATACCAGACTAGAAAGACGTTACACTCACTCTACTGTTTTCAACCATACCACACTAAAAAGACGTTAGATTCGCTCTACTGTTTTCAACCATACCACACTAAAAAGACGTTAGATTCGCTCCCCTGTTTTCAACCATACCACACTAGAAAGACGTTAGATTCACTCCCCTGTTTTCAACCATACCACACTAGAAAGACGTTAGACTCACTCCCCTATTTTCAACCATACCACACTAGAAAGACGTTAGACTCGCTCCTCTGTTTTCAACCATACCACACTAAAAAGGCGTTACACTCACTCCCCTGTTTTCAACCATACTAAACTAGAAAGACGTTAGATTCACTCCCCTGTTTTCAACCATACCACACAAGAAAGACATTAGACCCATCCCCCTGTTTTAACCTAAACCGCACTAAAAGGATGTTAGACTCGCCCCCTGTCTTATATCGGGATTACTAAAAATATTTTATTGATCCCCGTTGACAAAGCTAGCTAGCTCTTCGCAAAAATGAAAGGATCTCCTTTTTCTTTGTTTTTTTCTAGAACAACACACTATTGTTCAGTCACCAAGATAGATCGGATTTTTCCATCCAGGATTGAAAGAGTTTATCAACAATGCATGTGCAAATATTTTAGTCCAACATGTCTGGAATACCTTGACAAAGAAAGAGTCTCTAAGCCTATTTGTATCGAGCATTTACATTCAACAGTGCGCATGAAAACCTGAGCGAATTTTGTAAAAGTAAAACATTTATGCGGTTTCAAATTCTCATAAATTAAATCTTGAAAGTCGTGCGTCGGATTGTGGACTTGAAGATCCAAGGTTCGCGCCTCGATGTCACTGAACACGTCCCGCACCTTCAGCTGTACGTTTGTTATAACGGTTACATTCAATTCAAAGAGCTTCACAAAGTCTTTGTGGTAGAGGGTGCTGCTGATTGGCTGACATCCCTCTGGCCAGTAGTTGAAAATTAGGGACGTCTCCACCTGAACTACTTGGAATCTCTGTATTGGCCATTTCGCTCACGTGTCGCATAAGATGCCGTTGACCTTGAAAATACCATTACCATATAAGGGATGTTATTTTACCGATTAAAAACAGTCTTAGTAGTTTCTGTTTGTTTGTTTTAAGCGAAGAGTTATGGCTACGACAAGAATAAATCCCAGATTTTTGGCTTTATGAAGCCTCAAGATTACCCGCTGGGCCACTAAGGTTGGCTGATTGGGCCCAGTTTTAGCATATGAAAGTATTAGATCTGATGAGACAAAATCTATACGGCCTGATGGTTAAGACGATTAACTCGCAATCTGTGAATCGCGGGATCGAACCCCGTCACCGAACATGCTCGCCCCCTTTTAGCCATGGGGGCATTATAATGTGACGGTTGATCCCACTATTCGTTAGTAAAAGAGTAGACCAAGAGTTGGCGGTGAAGTGGTGTTGACTAGCTGCCTTCCCTCTAGTCTATCTCTTCAAAAGTAGGTAAAAGAGTAGACCAAGAGTTGGCGGTGAAGTGGTTATGACTAGCTGCCTTCCCTCTAGTCTATCTCTTCAAAAGTAGGTAAAAGAGTAGACCAAGAGTTGGCGGTGAAGTGGTGATGACTAGCTACCTTCCCTCTAGTCTATCACTTCAAAAGTAGGTAAAAGAGTAGACCAAGAGTTGGCGGTGAAGTGGTGTTGACTAGCTACCTTCCCTCTAGTCTATCACTTCAAAAGTAGGTAAAAGAGTAGACCAAGAGTTGGTGGTGAAGTGGTGTTGACTAGCTGCCTTCCCTCTAGTCTATCACTTTAAAGTAGGTAAAGAATAGACCAAGAGTTGGCGGTGAGGTGGTGTTGACTAGCTGCCTTCCCTCTAGTCTATCACTTCAAAAGTAGGTAAAAGAGTAGACCAAGAGTTGGCGGTGAAGTGGTGATGACTACCTTCCCTCTAGTCTATCACTTCAAATGTAAGGACGACTGTTGCAGGTGGCCCTCCTGTAGCTTTGCTTGAAATTCAATAAACAAACAAAATGCTTACTTCGTCCGCCTTAACTCTTTACATATAGTACGGTATGCGTGCACGTTACACTTCAAAGTTATGGCCACATCAATACTCTAAACAACTTACGTTTGTTTTTCTTCAGGTGCAACATGTCTTGGCTTCTGTTACCGTTGACATCGTTTTCTGGGGGTAATTTAAAACACTTACATCTAGCAGTGGTAAGTAGATATAAATAACTGGTTTGATTTGCTCGTGCGGTTAGAGAGAGGGGGGTTATATATATATATATAATTAATTGCAATATTACGTAGAACATGAAGAGAAAAGAGAAAATAAACAACGCAGCTACAAAACAGACATGTATCACCTGGGTAGACACCATAAGGTGGGTAGGTGTGCTCTGGTTTTCATCTAAGGTTGTGTAAAATCTACGTTATTCTTCCTTATGATGTGATCTTTGTTTTTTAATCATATATATACACGTGTGTGCGTTTGAAGTCTACGAAAGATAGATTAATCACAGCTTTTCTTCCGCTCTCCAATGAATAAGCTAGATTTTTTTTAATCAAGTACTTACTTCAAATTGTTCAAAAGGACAGAGTCAAGCTGAGTGCAAACTAGGATAACAGACATCTGTCATAAAAGTTTTAGTTTCAAGGCTTGATGAACTCCTATAAACAAAGAGAGAGAGAGAAAAAAAGGAAGCAATATTCGTTACCACTCGTTTTAAATGTGAGCATTAATAACAGGACCACCACACAAGAAAAGACTGGATTCTTGAACCTCTACCATGCTGTGGCAAGACGTTGATGAAATGTATAGATAACGTGCTGAGTGATGCCATTTGTACATTTGGGGATCCTCGTGATGTCTATTGCACAATAATCACGTTTAAATGTGCTATCAGAAATATTGTGATCAGGTGGTATTTGTACGGTTTGATTTAGTAAACATTTCTGGCATGGGCTATTGGTTAGAGTTTCTTGGCCGTGAATCCTCAGGTTCGTGGCTCGTTACTGCAGCTGATTTTAGATATACACCTTTTTCTAGTTATAGAAGCGATTGTTTGTTTGTTTGAAGTTAAGAACAAAACTACGCAATGGGCTATCTGTGCTCTTCTCACCACGGGTATCGAAACCCGGTTTCTAGCGTCCCGTAGGCATTCCGCTGTGCCACTGGGAGGGGGTCAGTTATAGAAGTATATATTCATTATATGGAAAAATATGTACACCCATTATATGGTTATAAATGTACACCCGTTACGTGGGGTAGTTTTATTAAGTGATCAGATGATGGGTTCTTTAAAAAACTTAACACGTGGTAAAAAAAATGTTAAGTTTGAATATCTTATGGTAAACTATGCAAGCATATGACGTAGAAGCAGTGCTGTTTGTAGAATGTTAACACACACATATAGAAATATATACTATACATAACAACACCTTTACCCAGTTTCTATAACCAAACACCTGAGGAAGAACGTTTGCCCTGAAAGTTTTAATAATGTAATAATAGCACGTACGTTATAAGCACGCGAGCGCCTGCGCACGCACACGTACAAGGAATGGGCGTGCCCTACTGGTTATCTTTTTCGGAATCCGATGAATCCATGGTTCGACGCCCTTTCGAACAAGGACTATGTCCGCATTTTGCAGACGCGGGGGGGGGGGG
>NW_013672316.1:45649-50230 GCF_000517525.1 Limulus polyphemus
TTGAATCCGACATAAACAGCTCAAAGAGATATTGGTGTGGACATTATTCATTACCTACCTTCCCTCTAATCTATCAGTTCAAAATATGAGAAGAAAACAAATCCAATACCAGTTGAACATCAAGAACAGAACTGATAACAGAAAACAACAACAACTTGCTAACGTGTGCTCGTTGACAAATCTCTAAAATTGAGGGTTGAAAGAGGTTTTAATAAGTTCATTATCTGTGCAAGATATTCAATCGTTACACGAACTTGGATTCATAAAATGTTATCACTTTTATCGCTACAAAGAAGAGAGACCACCTAGAAGGCCTTACTTGCAGCTCGACGAGTAGAAGTGGATATAATTTAAACAACAGCGCTTGGTGCAACGGTTCCTGGAACCACTACTACTACTACTACTCGTTTGCCTGGCAGGCAACAATGTATGTTATTGTATTAGTGGCAAAGCTACTAAGGTTATCTGCCGCCATTCATAACTTTGAACTACTGAGCAGAGAGAAGACAGCCAGACAGCAGTACTCCTCTACCCACCCACTATTCACGCTAAGGGATTGACTGACACCCTTATAACACACCCACAGCTTAAAGTGTTGGGAATATTTTGTGGTATCGCATGGATTCGAACTCGGCTCGCCAGCTCCGAAATTCAGAGATATAGCAGACAAGAACTTAGATAATACGGTATCCCGTATATTTCATAAATATTATGTTGGGTGTTACAAGAATAATGCCATAAATAACATGTATTTATATTGAAATTCAGTGTGAAAAAAAATTCGGGAGGGTCCTTGAAAAAAAAAACAGCAAACAACTAAACTGATGCCTTTCAAAGAACAATTAATGGGTACCTTTTAGCTATACTTTATATACTGACCTGTCCGACGTTTTTTTGTTGTTGTTGTTTTTTCAGTGGTTTACGAATTTGAAAAAAAAAGAAGAAAAAAATTAATAAATAAAAAGTATCATTTCATTTTTTTATTATTATATGCAAATTAAATAGAAAATGTGTTTCAGTGTTCGGAAATCTTTACTAGATGTATTTCCGCAGGGTCCCCGAAAGTGTTCTGTACATAAAACCAAAATTAAGAGTAATAGATATTTTATTTCTTGCTTTTGAAGCTCGTGTGTGATGCTGTGTTGTAACCTACAAAGTGCATAATTCTTCTCGTGATTCATGGCATGCGCACGTTTTACTGACGCCACGACGGTATATATATATATATTGCAACGTTAAGCGTCCCTTATGTGAAATCCTTTTGGTGTCTACTGACTGACTGACAGACCCCTCCAGGCGGCTTCCTCCCTCCTTTCGTGGAAATGACAGTGAACTCTCCTAGGTATAATAAAATAGGTGACCCCTCCAGGCGGCTTCCCCCCTCCTTTCGGGGAAATGGCAGTGAAATCTCCTAAGTATAATAAAATAGGTGACCCCTCCAGGCGGCTTCCCCCCTCCTTTCGTGGAAATGACAGTGAAATCTCCTATTTCGATTTTTCTTATTAATATCACATCTAGAATACGAACGCCACCTAGATATGTTGTTGTTTTTGCTCTATAGTTCTATAAACTATAGAATTCTATGATCTAATTTATCATAATCAATGAAGTTTTTCTTAAGACATTTTTGGGGGGGGGGGCAAAGCCACATTGGACTATCTGCTATGTCCACCGCCGAGAATCGAATCCCGAATTTGTAGCGTTGTAAGTTCGTAAACCTACCGCTGACCCACCGGAGAGAGACTTTGTTTGTTTTTTTAAATGAATGACGTGCGGATAACAGGTATTAAACCCAGTAACTTTTGTTCATTTTTACAACCCACTTGTACAGTATTTATTGTGACGTCAGCCATGTCTGTCAAGAGGTATGCTTGTTATTTTTACAATAAACACAAAATAGTTTGTGGTTACGTAGGCGCTTGGTAACCAAAAATAGAGCTCTTTTATACCACTAGAGGGCTATAAAATTACGAGAACATAACTTAGGTTCTAATTCGTATTAGTCTACAATTTCTGAATGAGATATTATACACAGACGTTGGGTGGTATATTGCGTGGGAGGGGGGGTTTATACGTAATAACTTGCACAAGCACACATTATTATAACATACACATACGGGTATGTCTTGTAAGTGGTTTTATTACAAATAAAATGAAAAACCATTTTTGACACAATCGAGTAATCCATTAAAAAAAAATAGCTTGAATAGTTCGACCATTAGCCACCATGTGGCGCTGTTGATACATTTGGTGTTTCTTCCGTATTTAGCCCTCTTAATTCTTATTCGCAACACTTACAGCACTTGAGATATTTTAAACCTGTAAATTAGAAAATCCATTGATGTTACATAGATCTTTATATCTGAGGTTATGTGTGCTTAACTACATATTACTTTTAGTATCATTAACTTCACTTTTCCTTGTATTCATCGTGTCTAGCTCAATTGCATTTTTTTTTTATTTAAGCGCGTAATCATTTTTGAGGTAGCTGACGTCCTTAATGTTTTCTGCATCTATATGGTATATATATATATACATAGATGTCTGGTTAGATGAAATTCAAATACTTGCTTAAATTATACTATTTTACGTTTTTCTACTGGCTAAAACTTAGAGAATTTTTACCTGTTAATCGTCAGAAGTTAAAAAAAAAAAACTGAACTCCGATCTGTTGATGTATTTTAACCTAAACGGCACTTCGTACGTACTATAGCTAAACGACCAGGTCAGAGACGACTAGGGTTCAGGCATACAGCTGAGGGTGAGTAGCCAATCAGCAGCGCCCACTACCACATTTGTTTTGTCCGGCTGTTGGAGTTGTCAATTCTATAAAGTGCCCACGGTTAAAAGTGCGGAGCGGGTTCAGCGGCATCGAAACTCGAATCTTGGATTTGCCAATTTGTAGCCGGCTACGATAACCGTTAAGGTTTATCCGGCACACCTCCATTGTGAATAGAAGGTTTAAGCTCCAGAATATTTTATTATTGTTGTTGACATAATGCTCCCTTAACACGGTGTATTGATGTTGTTGTTGTCGTTGTGCTTCTTATAACAGGGTGTATTGTTGTTGTTGACGTTGTGCTCCGTTCGGAGCACAACGTCAACAATAATAATACGACTTGTTAACGGAGCACAACGTCAACAATAATAATACGACTTGTTAAAGGAGCGCATCGTCAACAACAATACGCCTTGTTTTAACAAGTCGTATTATTATTGTTGACGTTGTGCTCCGTTAACAAGTCGTATTGATACTGTGTTCCCTGAACAAGGCGTAAAACGTCGAAGTAAGTTGTATGTTTCATCTTTAAAAACGTACGTAAAGTGTTACAAGTATATAAAGACAAGTAAAAATTATCATATCTTCTCCTTTGAAACCTATAAAGAAAAGATCTTACATCAAGTCGCCTTATAGTCCTATTCCAATATCATCCAGATCTTTCTTCCTAAAGCGAAGACGTCAACCACAATTCACAGTCATTTGGCTTGCGTTATTTTTGTATGAAACTTGTAACTTTTATGTATAATTATAATAACTACAGAAGGCTAACCGCTCTTCATATGAAGGACGTTCCAGATCCCTTGTTATCTCTGGAACAAGTTCTCAATCGCCAATGTGTATACTCATTCTGATGACTCTGGTTACGCAACTTGGGTGCAACAAGTTTCTGTGAAGAACGGTGGCCTCAATCTTAGACCTCACATCTTATACAAAGCTTACACAGAAAGTCGACTTCAAATACCACGTTTAAACAGACCAAGGGTACAAAAGACCAGTAGAACTACTTCGAAGAACTTGACAGGTACGTGGTCGAGCGGAACGGTTGCGATTTTGTTTTTACTTCTGCCATCTTTCTCATACAAAACAGTCGTTCATTTCAAGCTGTGGCTGAAGCTTATTCTGTCAATTGCTTATCTTGTTAATGATATCAGGAAATGTGCCAAGTTCCAGAAAGTTCTCTTTCACACTCACGCTCTCTATTTTCGATGAAAACCATAGTCCCGCTCATTCCGGAACAATGGAGTCACTGTTCCAACCTCTCTACCGTACCAAGAGGACACTAAAGACTGTCATCTGGAAAATATTGTTCTGTTGTTGACTCTATATTATTCAGAATGAATACATTGTTCCGGAATGAGCGGGACCATGGTTATGGAGTCACTGTTCCAACCTCTCTGCCGTACCAAGAGGACACTAAAGACCGCCATCTGGAAAATATTGTTCTATTGTTGACTCTATATTATTCAGAATGAATACATTGTTCCGGAATGAGCGGGACTATGGTTATGGAGTCACTGTTCCAACCTCTCTACCGTACCAAGAGGACACTAAAGACTGTCATCTGGAAAATATTGTTCTGTTGTTGACTCTATATTATTCAGAATGAATACATTGTTCCGGAATGAGCGGGACTATGGTTATGGAGTCACTGTTCCAACCTCTCTGCCGTACCAAGAGGACACTAAAGACCGCCATCTGGAAAATATTGTTCTGTTGTTGACTCTATATTATTCAGAATGAATACATTGTTCCGGAATGAGCGGGACTATGGTTATGGAGTCACTGTTCCAACCTCTCTA
>NW_013672317.1:0-16289 GCF_000517525.1 Limulus polyphemus
AAGAAAGCTTGATAAATGTTTGAATGATAAGGGGTGGCTTTGAGATTTTTTTGTATTTAATGGTGAGAATGGTAAGACTAGGGGACTCATATATAAATTTTGGCATGATAGAAGTCATTTTCAGCTAAGACAGCTTTATTTTTCTAATAAGGCGTTTAACCTTTGTAATGACTTGCCTTCATATGTGATAGATGAAGTTAAGTTAAGTTAAGGGAGTTTAAAGAAAGCTTGATAAATGTTTGAATGATAAGGGGTGGCTTTGAGATTTTTTTTTATTTAATTTAGTTTAGTGACCAGGATGTCACAAATGGACCAAAACGTCCCTGTTGTCCTTTAATGTTAGAATATCTTCATTTGTTAATGTCAGACTTACTTATAGTGAACATTTCTACCCACGTGACTGGGCATTTCCAATGAAACATAATGGAGGTCATAACTCCAAAAGGTCACCTGAATGTCTGTGGAAAAAACAACTGTCTAACTTCGCCTACTACAGGTAACCTAGCAGCGACATTTACCACTGGAAGAAAAGATGTGCTACTTTAAGCGTGTGACACAGAACAATAGGTAGCTAGAGCAAAAGTAGCACAATTCACAACTTTCTTTGCCAACGTATCACGTGGAAACTGTACACACCTGCAACTTATAACAAATTTACAAAAATTCCTTTATTAATGCAAGGAAGTTGAAAGCACAAAGTATGGTTATATATCACAGAGTCATCGCAAGACATACATCCTAATTTAAAGTTGAAAATCTCATACAATTAAATGAATAAAAAAATTAAAACTTCGAAACAGTTAAATCTCCACACAAACAAAATAAGCGTTTACAGAGATAATCTCTCCTTTAGGATTTGAGTAATACCCATGTGAATGGTTGTATAGAGATTTTCATTTGAATACATGACGTAGGAATTAGTCTCTTTTTTGAGAATGTACAATAAAAAATATTATTGTCGTGGGTAATTTCAAATTTTAATTAACCACACTAGATTTTGGTTTGCTTTGAAAGTAAGACAACATACAATCCTTGCTGTCAACGCTACGTACAGACTTATTTTCTCAAATCTTATTAAGCAGCCAAACTTTAATCCCAACTATATGAAGCCCACCAGTTGAAATACTTAGATACCAGCACGTTTTATGTATTCAATAAAGATTTTATCTTTTTGTTTTACGTTTATATTCGAATTTTTTTATTTTCCTGTTTATGTTCTACTTATCCTCCTACATGTAACTATTCCAGAACCGCCTTTATTGCAGATATAACACTTGTCTGTTTAAACTATTTCTACCTGATAATACCACACAGCAAAAGTCCTAAACAGACCACTGTGGTGCCCCGCTATTTATATTCTTCTACACAGAATATTGACCTGCAGTCACCTACTTATCACTCTTTGATTTCTGCAGTCAGTATTTATTTTACTGTTTAACGTTCCCATTAATCTCATAAGCATTTAACTTTATTCAATTTATTGTGGGGCACGTTATCAAAGACTTTATGAAAGTCAAAATATAGAACATATACTAGGTATGATACTGTTGCGTCAGCGAGGTCACGTGACTAGTATCGCGCCACTTCCTTCTCGAACCTTAGTGAATTGTCGGGAGATTACTAGATTGGGGGTAGTCTGGTATGTATAAGATGGTCACAACGTGACGGGACAATGTGTAGGTAGTGAGTAATTGAACTGCAGTCAGAGAGTGTGTAATTGAACTCGAGCACGTGAGACGTTCGTGAAATAGTGGTTCAAAGTGCACATAAGGTTCATATAATGACAAACACAAACTTCATACATTTTATAATGGAACACTTGCATTTAATATTTACTAGTAATAAATATACTAAACACGAGGCTCAAGCGGCATCAAATAACTTTTTATTACGAAATAAATCCTCTTTATTAGAGAAAGGAATTTGTGACTCTGCTGAAGAAAACTGGTTGTCTGCTAGTCCTGGTGGAATTTTAAATAGGACACAGTTTTAGGAATTAAAAGTCTAGTGCCTAATAACATTTGAACAAACTTAAATGAACTTTTTTCTTCTGAAAAATAAGATCTATGTAAACGTGAGGATGGTATCTTGGTTTTGAAAATTAAAGGTAGTTGAGGATTTTATATGCAAGTGTCTTAAAAACTATAAACTTTTTGTATGCTTAAGTGAAGATGATCATGAATTTTTGAATATTCAATGTGATGAAAACTATATAAATTCCTGTGTTTCCAAGATTGCTTGTGTTTTATTCTAAGAAAATGTTACCATGTATCGTTGATGAAATTGAACAAGGCCGTTTAATGTTTAGCAAAGCTATTAAAAACTTTATGGGTCTATAAAATTAATTTCCAGTGCATGGTTTTGTTTTTCTTTTAACTTATTTTTTTATTTGTTTGTAATTAAGCACAAAGCCACACAAAGGGCTATCTGTGCTCTTCCTACCACGGGTATCGAAAACCGATTTATAGTGTTGTAAATCCGCAAACATACTGCTATACCAATGGAGGGCTATTTTAGTTTGTTGGTTTATAAAAATTCAGTGCAACACTATGAATCCAACTAATTTTTTGTTGTTTGTTTGTAATTATCTCATCGTAATTGACAGTTAGTTGGCCATTACTCTAACATTGGTAAATATATTTTAGGGCAGGATAAAATGGTTATAATTGAGGTTGTGCTGTTTTAAATATGTAATTTATTATTTTTGCTATATATTATTTTTAGTTCACACATATATATACGGTATTTGAAACAAGTTTCATAATTCTGAAAAGACTAAGTCTTGTATCTTAATTTTTTTATGATAATGACATACTTCACATTCATGTGGTATCAATTTCTCTTGGCCCCAAGTGGCACAGCGGCATGTCTGCGGACTTAGAACGCTAAAAACCGGGTTTTGATACCCGTGGTGGGCAGAGCACCGATAGTCTTTTGTGTAACTTTGCGCTTAACTACAAACAAATAATTTCTATTAATCCTTTTGATCTACATAAACAAATAATTTCGAAACGAACATAATCTGTCCATGTGGAGATATTGCTACCAAATAGTTAGCACTATTGTTGGATTTATAGTTGCTATTAAATCTTACTTGTACTATTGAGATTCAGAACAACATTATCTTATTATTTCTATTAGAAGCCAAATTATAAGTGATTTCAATTACTCAGCTAAGACAGAAATCCAATAACTACAAATTTTATATGCTAAGATTGCTGAAATTCCAAACCTGCAGCTAAGGTCATCAAAAATTAAGTGCAACTTTAGTCTCACTAGAACAAGTATTATTTGATCTGCAATCTCCAGTTGAAAATTAAAAGTGTTAAAATGAGACATACATTCAACCAAAGTGAAGAATACTTGCTTTGCCACGCCTGTAGAGCATCACTGTCTGTCACTAAATGTTTAGTTGCAGATATTGTCCCTCATTCGAGTTTGGTTTGAACTCATTTTTCCTCTGTTAAAGTTACATTTGTCTGAGAAAACCTTGTTTGAACGTCTGTCCATTCTTCTGCATATCAATGGTCACTGTGAAATTTAAGGTCCGATTCGTCATACTGTGTAAACGAGGTTGCTGTTTCAGTAACGGTTGTATCAGAAATGTTACTACTTTTTTTCCCAATCGAACTGTCTAATTCACTTTGTATAAAATCGCAAGTTCCTCATTTTGATCACCACTGTAGCTTGCAAATTTACTATTTTTTAACACTTGGAGTTTATGAATGTTTCAGCAGTTTTCGCCGACCGGGTGTTGCTTTAGTTTCATAACCTAATTTTATCTTTGGGTATGGATTTATCTCCGTCAGTATTCCATCTAAAAAAATGTTCTAAACAAGGATATTAGGCGCTTGGTGTTCAAGGTGGGTAACAGAAAGCACTCCTACCGCCAGTAAATTCTTCGCTACCTCTTCATACAAAGTCACCCTGACCATTGAACAGTGTATACCATGTTTTAAGTATATACATATTGAGTTCTTAAAACTTATACGAAACTTCTAATGATGTAATAATGAATACTTTACTTATATGTTATATTATAAATAAATTGTGTGAAAGTTAGAATTTGTATGTGATATATCATAGTATCCACTCACACATGTATTTAAGTTCATAACCGGGACGGGTACCTTAGCTTCTTAAAGCTCAGGAGCTATATTTTTGCAGAACAATTAGTTGTTTCAAAGCAACTAAAATTATGTAGAGATTATTACGGTACTGTTTTATTGTGAAATATTTATCGATAATAATTAATTTATTGTTTAGACTTTAAATGACAAATATGTATATATATATAAAAGTTTTTGTAAGATAGCGCTTCTGTTATTGATTAGAGATGGCGACTTCAGAGGAAACAAATACAGGATCTGCGAGTGATAAGGTACGTTTGTGAAAAAGTCTTGATTACATCCAAACTTTTTATTGTGAAATACTTATTGGTAATAGCTAATTATACGTTTATGTAACGTATCATACCTGAAGAAGACAGACCAATGATATGTCGAAACATGTACTGTACTGTAGTAATACTGTAAGAAGTGTAATACTAATAGTAGTAGTGTACATTACAAATCGTCGTGTCTTATATATGTATATATACAAATTATCAAAGTCTCTTAGAATGTAAAAAAAAACATTCATAATAGAATAAGTTCTTCCCAACATTTTTAATATCATTAAAAGTTTGAAAATATTGCAGTACAAATCACATATATTAATAATAAATAGCTAATGTATCAAATGAGACTCCCGAGGGACTCAACTATTCATACTATTTCTCAACAGTAAAATTCCTGTTCATTACTACTTTTATATTATACATGTGCCATTAAAGGAATTTCTCCTGCAACATTTGAAAAAAAAAGCTTTTCATATAGGAATTTGTGAACAATCACATTTTCTATTATAAATTTACAATTAATACCAATAGAAGATGGTAATATGTTCAAGCATTGGTTCTAAAACTAAAATTAAAACACTGAATATTGGAGGTGGACTATATTTTTATCAATACCTATCATCATGATAAAAATGAAACCATGTTAATAAGTGTCTTTTTCTCAGGTTATAATGGTTTTGATACTTAACCAATATAGTGACAATTTACTGAATTTTGGTAAGACAAACATCTTTTTAATGCCGTGCAGCTTAACAGAAGCTATTTTTAGCATTCAGGGTTAATAGTGGCTGTATCATGAAGTAGATAGAAAATATTATTAAGTCTACATTTAATGTTCAAAGTACTTTAGTTTAAAAATGTATTATGATCACTAGCATTAGTGTCTTAATTTTAAAAAATGAAATGTTCAGTACTTGGGAATTTACAAGACATTTCTTGTATGATGCATATCAAATTCATGTTGATGTCTGAAGTATTCTGACTGATGAATGTCGTAAAAATAAAAAGGGAGGATGATGATGGGATCTTTTCATAGTTATTTTGTGAATTATGTAAATTATGGGACCTTAAGGCACTCTTCTGATGTATCAAGAATTTCTTAAGTCACATACCATCTGAACAAACAGAAAAGTAATCACTAAATCTAGTTCTGATCTACAAGATTTTCACAAACTCTTTTTCTTAAACTATTGTAAAGTTGCAGCTCTATATTAAAACTTGTTCCATAGCTTTATCACACTATTTCCTTAATACATGTTTATCATTGTGATTGTTCCCATAGTGAACAGGAGATTTCAGTGAGCTGCATGATCTTTTATTACCTTTTTTACTTATATATTCTTACCTTAAAAATTTCAACCCTTAGAATCCTAACTGCAGGAATGCTTTTAAAAGAATATTAATTTTTTCATTAGTTTTTTCAGAAACTGTTCATTAAGATGGTTCATCCTTGTAGCTTTAATAATTTATCTAAGGGTTAATTAGACAAGATTATAAATAAGAAAACATAAATTTAGTTTCTCCAAAATGGCAATGAGTGTTGGATCAGTGATCACAGTTAGTCATTTTTCTACATGTACATTGTATTAACTTTAGGTTTAGTACATATATATTACATGTATTTATTATTAAGTGAGCACTGCATAGAAATATGTTGATGATACACACAATAAATGGAGATTCTATACAAGTTGCTATTTATACACCTTCACCAGAAGGTTGAGTACATTATGTTAAAATGATTTTAAAGTATGACTACATTGTTGCAGTCCATGCCACCACATCTGGTCATATTATGCTTGACAGTCATGCATCTTGACAATAGCACTGCAGCATAGTTTTCTGTGCAAAAAGCAGACCTTCCATAATCCATCTCTGTATGAGGATTATGGTTTTTCCAGTAGCAGTTTGAGCAGTCTGATTGCACAGAAATCCATACACTTTGCATTTGGTGACTTGACTGGTAATGTTTTGCTTGTAATAGCATGAATATCTGTTCCATTTTCCAGCTACTTGACATATGTGATAATTGAACAGATATGATGTGGAAGTAACTTGTGTCACTTTTCAGGTGGAGATCCTTCTTGATTATATTGCATGGGGCATGTGGATAGCTTTTGGCACTTACCTTTGTGTTCTTGGATTCTTACCTGTTACATGGTGCAACAGTTTGCTTACCACAGCTGGAATATGACTTGTTGCAGGTCTCTTTCTGGATTGTCCTGGAACCCAAAGTTGATCCACATTCCTTTGTTTTCCAATCCTTGTCTTAGATATTCTAAAACCTTGATCAGAACACATATTTGTGATTGGAGTATGTGAATGTTTAGCATTGGAAAGGGCTATTGCATATCATTCCTCAAGTTGATAAGTTTTTGGTGTCATCACACTACCTATAAAATGCAAAACAATATAAAAATGTGGTTCTGATACCTAACATTTCAGTGCAACATTATATTGACCATGGTTTTCACCTGACTTGGTGGTTTTCATATTCAAAACTGTTTTAATATAACATACTCAACCTACAGCAGGAATCATTTTTCTGGATTCATGATTTCTTTTTTTTTAAACTGCTTGGGTTTCTTTAATTATGCTTTATCTCTTCTTGTTATCATGCACACATATCGTGCTTCTATTTTAGATTTTTCTTATGCTTTCAACTATTTTTTTAATCTAAATTTTAACTTAATATTATGATTTAAATATTTTTTTAATTTGTAAAGATATTGGATTATTAGAATGTTTTATATGCTCATTTTACAGTCATTTGAAGAAACCCAAGAAGGACATGAACACCAATCTGGTGATAAAAGAAAAAGATTGTTTTCTAAAGAATGCAAGTACTCTTGGAATTGGAAGTTATTCACTTTTGAAAACTTAAAAAATCATTCTAAAGTGACTATAAACCTTGGTATAGAGTATCATGTAAAAAATAGGAAACTTTGAAAGGCAAAGCTAAGCTTATATAGATTATCTTCAAAATTGACAATTAATTATTTGCTTTTCATACTGATGAATTTATCCAAAGTATCAATATATGTTGTCATTAAATTTCTGTAATTAATTCAAGATATTCTAGAAGCAAATTATCTTTATTTTGTTATTACATAGATTTAGGCAGCTTCCAAGTGTTCTGGTAATTACTTTCCCTATTCCCCCACCCACAAAAAAAGATTGTTGGACACAAATTATTCTTTGAGTCATAGTTGAAGAATACAGTAATTTTAACTTGTTATTAACCTAAAGTATTGTAGCCAAAAGAAAACTAACAAATTTTAACATTAGTACAGTCCTTCAAGTATTGAAGCATTAGCTTAAATTATTCTTTGTAGTTGTAATCTGCTTAATGTACATGTGGGGTAAAAGACTGGCAGGTTTTCTTGCAGAGTAGCTCATTTTCTTGATCACTGTTGTTAGCCTTCCACCCTTGTGGTTTAACAGTGCAATTGGTTATTCAACTTTTCCTCATTTCACTTCCTTTTTCTACCTGGATTTTTATAAGAAGTCTATCCATTTCTAGGATTATCAGTTACTGAGTCGCTTTGTTCATGACCTTGTTTCTTCTTCATGGCAATTTATTTTGTTTTTCTCCAGTTCTTATAGACATTTTAAGGGCCTTTCTACTCCATCATCCTCCTTTACTGGTTCCTGTGCTGGAATAGAACCTCTTCTTAGTTTTCAAGGCTCTTATAAATCTTCTGTTTGAACCTTTAGGTTTTTCCTGTTCCCTGTACTGTCATTCTTTCAAAACATGTATTCTTCTTCTCCTTATTTATGGGAAATGCCTCTCTGATGTTTTTGCCTTAGATGTCTCCCACACCATTGTTTTATTTTATTTTTTACAAGGTAGGTTTATTTTCATTTCCAGACCACTCTTTCCTTCCTAAGACTTGGGCTGCCCGGGAGCCCATCACCCTCTTTTTAATATCTACACAATTGCTCATACTCAGGTCAACTCCTTTGTCCTATGCTGCCAGTATGCTGTTACCATGCTTACATAACTCCATTTAGAGGCAATAAAAATAGCCTGTTTTTTGCCATGATTTTCCTCTACTTCTTGAAATTTATTCTTTTTTTTTTTTTTTTTCCACTATTGATTGGTTGGGTTCAACAATTCTTTTGATTTGTTTGTTCCTCCTTGGGAAATGGCATCTTTCGCAGATGATATTATTCCTGCTTGATCCATGCACTTCTCCAATGTTTTCCTCCTACATGAAGTCTTCCCTCCCATCCCAACTGCTTCTTGTTGAATGGAAAAATCCTTACTTCCCAAGTACCAAGCTACTGGAATGGTCATTATAGAGAGTTAGTTCCCTTTGCATTGGTGTAATTGTACTGGTATAAGACCAAGTGGCTGCACTACTTGATTGGTTGATTCATGGAAGTGTAGTAGTAAGGCCACCTCCAACACTAAGGACTGGTGGTTGTGACCTCCTCAAAATATGGGTCTTGGATGAATTTCCTAAGTATTTCTCACATATTTTATAGTTTGACATATTGCCATAGCCACACTTAATGTATATGGTCTGCTGACCCTCTGAGATATACAGAACAATTTAGTAGCCTTCACTTTTTGCCAATCTTTGTAACACTATAGCACCATGCAGGAAGTTTTTATGACAGAACCTTTCTGCACTACCATTTGTATTGGAATAGATGTGGTTTCCCACCAATCAGTGCTCCAGCAACCCCGATTGAAGACACATTCCATGAGTTTGCTCTTTGTCACTATATTTTCATAAAGGAGCTGCTTTTTATAAATAAATATTTCTCCACCAGTCTTCTCAGTGTGTGATTCTAGCTATCTGTTCTCTGGGAAGGTGAGTAGCATTCTCTGGAGTTAATGTTTTCATTACTTGAAAATGTATTTCAAGTAGATACTCACGTCTACAAAGAACCAAACACTGTATCACACCACTTCCAATGTGTCTTTTTTTTGTCTTGTCAAGAATGACATTTGTTATACACAAAGTGCTAAAGGGGACTGCTGTGCATGGAGGATGTCTCCCTTCTATTGGTGAAGGGATGGGTGTTTTGTTCTCAAAAAGTTTTTTGGCAATATCGAAAGGTTTTGAGTATTTTCTCTGTGGAGAGTTGAGTACATTTTGAGGTAAGGAAAATGTTAACTTCACCAATATTATAACACTAAAGTAATGTCTTTGAATTTTGGAGAAGCATTAAATCAAGATTTTATGTCAAACATGTAATATGAAGTCTCTCCTACTTTGACATCTAAAGCTGATATTTATGTTGATTTGATGCATTCACATTTTCTCATGTTATTTAATTGCTTTGACATAATATTATCTAAATAATAAACCACAAAACAGAAGATGCATGAACTGGGCCATAAAACCAAAAATCATTATCTGCCATTTGCAAGTAGCATATAGGTGATTTTCTAATTCATCAAGACAGAGAACTAATTTTTTAATGTTATTTATATTCTGTTGAAGTTAGGTTATAACTTTAAAAAAGTTATTATAAATAGCTAGAAAAAATAATGTACCATGACCTTTCTGAACCATACTAATGCTTTGCAAGAATTTTTGTTATTGTAATTTCTTTCAATAATTTAATCTGATTTCATATATTAATAAAAATAATTTAGAACAAGTAATAGTGTTTGAATTTTACATTGTCAAGCTCTAGTGATGATGAAATGCTTATTGTTTGTTTTCAGATATGTTAAAAAATTTTCATTTACGATTAAGGCCATTCCAAACCTATTTTATGTTTGACTTCAAACTTTGTTCAGAATTTGTATGAAAAATTTCAGGGGTCATAAAAAACACC
This sequence comes from Limulus polyphemus, assembly GCF_000517525.1. Lineage (NCBI taxonomy): Eukaryota > Metazoa > Arthropoda > Merostomata > Xiphosura > Limulidae > Limulus > Limulus polyphemus. The sequence continues at coordinate 10,199 of NW_013672317.1, forward strand.
AAATATAATTTAATGTCACAGTCTTTCACACAGAAAAAAATGAACATGTAAGTTAAAGAGTTGCATTATTCATATACTTGACAAATATGCCTGTTTTGAAAGAAAGAATGCAAAACTTTTAAGCTGGTTAGAAGCTGTTACTGAGAAATTTCCGGTTATCAGAAGTTTCCAAAGAAAGAATGCAAAACTTTTAAGCTGGTTAGAAGCTGTTACTGAGAAATTTCCAGTTATCAGAAGTTTCCACAGAGGGTTCATTAGCTTCACAAATATACACAAAACAATTAAAAAATATATGCGCATTGATGCCAAATACTAGAATTGTGTGAGTACTTGAAATTTACAGCTGAGCCTTAAACAAAAAGAGAAAAAAGAAGTGTGGCTCAAACTTGAAAATATTTGATTGGAATATGTGTGCTCAAAGTACAAAGAGAAGAAAAAGTTTTCTAGATGAACCAAAAACTTTTATGTAAAAAAATATTTTAGCAGGGCTTTCCCTCCTCTCTTCCCCCGTTGATCCCTTTCACTCCCTAGGCAATTAATTCCTAAGTTGTTTACACTGATTTCAAACCTTCTGTGAATATTAGATTTTGGCAATTTTCTTTATATATGTATTATTATATGTCCCTTCAATGTTCTTCTAATCCCCTTTTTACATTAGAAAACAGACTACACTAGAGCATTATATTTTCATTTTAAGAACTTCCATCTCATATTCCCCAAGTATAGCCTAATAAAGGCTACAACTTGGTTCAAATTTTATATTCTTTTTAAAGTTTGAAGTTGGTTTTAATAACAAAAAATACTCAAGAATTGGACATAATTACCAAACTTCCAATCACCATAACCATAGTGAAGAAACAATAGTATATTTTCTGTTGGACTTAGAGGGAATACAAAAGTATGTCTTGATTATAGTACAGTTTAAGTTCTAAACTAATAAAAGTAAAAGTGGGATAAAAACTAATCCAAGTTTATTTCTGTTAAGAATAAGGCTTTAAAATTAATAATTAAGAATGAGCATTATGGTAATTGAAAGTGATTGTTTTGGTCTCCAGTATCAAACATTAGTCATTGATAGAAAATTATAATTTCTCTGCTTATGTTAGTAGAGATAAATGAAATTTAGCTTGGGATATTGTTTAGTAATGGATGTATCATATATATATACTTAAATGTTATAAATATTAGTATACTGTGTCATTAATATTTGCTTTCATACATTGTTCAAAAGTTTAAATTTTTGCAATTGCAGTACGATGTATGATGTATGGCTTTGGAGACGACCAGAATCCGTACACAGAAACCGTTGATCTTCTCGAAGACTTGGTGATAGAGTTCATAACTAACATTGTATGTTTTTTGTTTTTGTTTGATAGAAAATGCATTGTGACATTTCTTTGTCAAGTGAGTGCTAGAGGTATAGCTTTTGAAAGTTAATCTAAAATGCTTCAGCAGGGTTAATCCGATGGTATGAAAAGAAAACAAACTATCTGCACAACATTGATTCATTTATAAACAGAAAATATTTACACCTGTTTTGAATATTATTGCTAATCTTCTTGTTAGTTGGGACCCAAAGGTATGCAGAACATTATATGATAATTAGAAATAGTTTTTTTTTGTGTATGTGTAGTAATTTGAATATATGGATTTTGTAATAATGAAACAATATTAATAATGCATGATTTTATTCATGTGGAATGAATAAAAATTGATCTTAAAAATTGGCCTTCTTTAAAATTTTTTTTAGTACTATTATATAATAGCAGTTGCATATGCTTTCTGTCCTCTCATACAACTAATGCTTTTTCATTTATTGGTCATAACTATCAATAATCTTTATATCTCATAAAATATCTCAATATTTAGAACATTATTTGCATTTTGTAAATATGTTTATTTTTTAAATTTTTAAAAACTGCATTAGTATTCTCTTTATTGAGTTGTATATTTTTAGGACTTGTGCAGGGAATAATATTATGATGGAAGTTACTTGTATCATAATTACAAATATTTTTTAATACCTACTAAAGCTACCATGTATGTTGTAACTGAAGGAAAAATAATGAAGTTCAGAAGTAAAAACATTAATTTTTGTCATTGATGCTTTAACCAAAATTGCTAAAAGAAAATAGAGAGTCACATAAATTAATTGACAAATATGAAATCCAAAATGTGTATAATAGTAAATATTTTTAAACCGTGGAATTAATTTGTGACTTAGTTGTACAGCACAATTATGATTATGTATCATTTTTGTATGAATTTTGGATTTTCCAGTCTTGTCTATGCCACTTGTAAAACTGTAATAATTAATTGAAATAAGGTCAAATTGATTAATACTATATTCAATTATTCCAACTACCAAGTAATCAAAATATTGCCACCAAATTTGCTTGCCCTGTCTTTATTTAAAAAAAGCTATTAAAGTTATCTGTCAATCAGTAATTTTTAACTGCTGTCTAGAGTGAAGGCAACTGGCTGGCAACACCAGCTGCCAACTGTTAGTTTTTGAGTATTATAATGAAGAATTTCTCTGTCAGGTCTTGCTTCTGTGCATTTATTTTTAGCTTGTATGTACCATGATTTGAGGAAAAATGTACTAATCAATTAATTGAATGTAATTGATTGATTAGCGAATACAAATATTCCACTCACAAAATATCTTTTCCTGACTTGTACCACCCTCTATATGCACAGATTTTTGTTCTCTGTTAGCCTTGATACTCTCATCTACCCTAATGTATTTTTACATAAGGCAGCTGCATGATAGCATGCAAATGAGCATGCGACAACCCTCCACCAATAGGAGTGCAACACACTTTCATAGTGCAGCTAACTTCCTCTATGCAGTAGATCCCAATTTTCACTTCTCGGTTGACATTCATTGTGTACAGACGTTTTCCTACCATCATCCGCATGTCAGTTCCCAGAGTGGACTGGTGTTGGTTGTGTTTGATATGCACACATGATGATACGGGTCCTTGGAATGGACGTTCTACTTCCCTTGTCCTAAGTGAATGATAGAAGACCCTCTTCCTACTGTAGACCAGATGTACCTATCAAGGTACTGCTGGTGTTAGTTGAGGTTGAACTTCCACTTACTGTGTACTGCACTCAAGTCACTATACACCAGGGTCCCTCCTAGGATTCCCCCCCTTATTGCGATAATCATTTTCACTGGTGAAGAATATACCTGGCTCAGAAGTGATGCAGATAGGTGTGTCTTCCATACTTTCTATTCACACACCCCCATGGGCTTCCTTTGGGCACACTCTGAAGGGGGCTCATCTAGGTACTATTGTCAATGTGCGATTCTAGCTATTTTGTGAGTGGAGGCAAGATATCATTTCTGAAGTTAACATTTTCCTACACTGAACATGTATTTCTGGTAGACTCTTACCTTTCTCACACTTCCAGTGTGTTTTTTCGTGCCTAATCTCGTGGGTTGTACTGTATAGAAAGAGTCAGTTGTACTAGGAGGGTGTGGCACACTCCTATTGGTGGAGAGTTGTCACATGCTCATTTGCGTGCTTTCATGTGAAAATATGTGAGGGTAGGTGGGAGTATCAAGGCAAACATTTGTGAATATAGAGGGCAGTACAAGTCAGGAAAAACTATTTTTTGAGCGGAGGTAAGAATCTATTGGAAATATATTTTCAGTGTAGGAAAATGTTAACATTCCTCAGTTCTAGCCATTTGTATTGGAAAATGACTTGTGTTAAGATTATATGTCAAGCTTCCAAAAAACCACCCTGAAGAGATTTTAAACTTCTGATGAAAAACCATAGTATATAGTTATATTCAATGTCATATATAGATTAAGATATGACTAAGTATTAGAAAATGTTCTATTTTATTTTTATTACTTCTTAATTAGCCCATTAATAGTACCTAGAAATTTCTAGTCTGAAATGCATCTTGCATTTATGTCATTCACCATGTATTTTTATCTAGAAATGTAGGTTATGCTACTAGTGTACTAAATACATTTGTAAAATATAATCTTCACAGATTATGAATTGAAGTTTATATTGTGAATAATTTTATATATTTCCAGACCCATAAAGCCATGGAAGTTGGTCGGACAGGACGGGTTCACGTAGAAGATATAGTATTTCTTGTGCGTAAAGATCCACGGAAGTATTCAAGGGTAAAGGATCTGCTTACAATGAATGAAGAACTCAAGAAAGCCAGAAAAGCTTTTGATGAAGTGAAATATGCCACAATTTGACATATGCCAAAACTTATGTTGTTTAACTGAAATGAGTTTTTAGTGTTGTATTTATCTGTAGGAGTTTTAATAAAGACTTATCATATTTTTTCAAGTTACTGGGATGGCATCTTCTCCCTTGTTACCACTGGCTGTCCTAATACTGGGTGAGTTCTTCCTGGGTAGGTGGTCGAGTGCATCTACTAGTAGCTCCATTTTCAAGTTGAAGTTCTGCTAACAAGTTCTTATCTGGAGTTATCCAGTTGGTAGTTATCTCACTGACATACTTCCAGAGGCAATCACTGTGAAGACCTTTAGTTTGCATTGCTTACCTTCCAGACACCTACTTAACTTAGAAGTTTGTTCTCTCATGCTATGAAATCTGTTCAGCCAAACTATGCAACCTCAATGAAAATCAATTTTATCAGCATAACTACTTTTTGTTTTATTAGAAGAAGATTAAGTCTTCATTGAGTAAAGTCATGTACAACATCATTTCAGAAGTGTTTGGATAAGGTCCATTCTTCCCTCTATACCCTATTCTGGAACTTTGCTCTGGATACTTCTTTCTTGTATATTACTTCAAACCTGTTGGGTAAGATAACTATCAATATTTGATAGTTGTTATAGCTCTAAGCTGAAAGGTTACTTAATGTAGTCAAAACTGTCATTTCAAATGGTCAGCAAGATAAATGGTTTGTCCATTATTCCATCCATTTACTCTGAAAATAATTTCCAACTGAGCCTCATATGACTTCCATTGTACCTTCCTGATATGTACTCTTCTTCATAACAACTCGCAGATCATGAGGTACACAGAAACTTCCTACAGTAAGGGTAATTTCCAACTTCCCTTTTGCTGGAACTTTATGTCCACTTGCTGTTTACATCAGTCCCCTCTTCTTTCTTCATCTCTGGAGGTAATTTCCTATCTTTAATTAACAACTTGGGATATTTAATGTAATGGCTGAATCAGTCCAGGAAGGTCTTCAGTAACAGGTGGTACAGCAATAGTGGTAATAGGCATAGACCAAATAAGTGTTCCTATTCCATATTTTGTATTGGTGGTGTTTGAAATTGGACTTCTTGAACCAATACAGAAATAGGTGAAGCTGATTTAACCTTTGGATTTAATAATTCATTTTTCAGATACTTTAATTTGACAACAATATTATTTTCTACCTTGTTGATGTCTTTCTTTTATTCACTTTTGGCTTTTTTAATGTCCTTCTGTACTTCTTCAGTCTTGTCATTACAGCCTTTCCATACTTCTTCAATTTCATTGTTGTAATCTATCTGTACATTTCTAATAATTCCATGAACTTGTCTTAAATCAGATTTATTTTTGATTGTAATTCTTCCAAGGTTGTACACCTCTTTTTTTTTTGTAACTCTCTTACCAAAATAATCCTACTTTTACAACCAGTTTTGTAATGCTGTTTTTTCATTTGCAGTTTCTTGTAGATTACCTGGTGAAAATTATTCAAAGTTTAGTCCATGTAAATGAAAACCAATCACTTTAATTTTCTTTGATGTTTCTACATGCTTGAACACTTGTACACCAGTGTAACTAGTTATAGGCCTATAATTACAAATGACAAACTTAAAAAATAAACTTACTTCTACAAAGTAACTGAATATGCTCAATAACCAACCAGTGGCATAGAAAGGGTTCTTAGTACCTGGGGGCAAAGACACTTTTGGTGCCCCACCTCTGAAATGTTTTTATTATTTGTATGTGACTCATTACCCACTTAATGACAATAACATAAAGAATTAATTACCGCCTTACACAGGCCTAAAATAAAGTCACAATATAACATCTCATGTTATCACACCTGTAAACCTGGAACTAATGAAGTATAGCCTACTAGGTGT
>NW_013672317.1:17289-32314 GCF_000517525.1 Limulus polyphemus
ATCAATATCAACTGGATAGCTCTTTGCTAAGTAAGAACATTTTTCTTGCAATTTTCTGTCTTCGAAATCTCCAGAAACAATATTTTGCACATCTTGTAGAAATCTAAACCGTGAATCTAAATCTTGTAAGTGAGAAAATCTTCCTGTTATTTCTGTAATCAAGCGATCAATAACATCCTTCATGATGCAATAAATTTCCTGTTCAGCAGTCAATCCAGCATCAGCTACATTTACACCTGGCATTCACGCTTGGCAGAAATCGTAAGCTCCTGCTGCAGTTCGTCCCATTGAGTTGTTGAATGAGCAAAGAAATTATAAATGGCTTCAATTATACCAAAAAAGGTAATAACTGTTGTTTCCTGACTTGCAGCATGAAGACATGCTAATTTCAAACTATGGTTGTCACAGTTTATAAACACTGCTTTTGGATTTTTGTTCAGAATTCTTTGTTGAATGCCTGACAGATGACCTGACATGAGAGAAGCATTATCATAACATTGTGAACAATCACTCAATAAAATTCCATCCGCTTCTAATTTTGTGCTTGTTGTTTTCTCAATATTGGCAGTATCTTTTTCCTTTATCTGTATAAAGTCAATAAATGACTCTTTGACTTCTACTTTTCTTGTCTTAAAGTCAATGTCAACAAACCGAATCACTTGGGCCAATTGTTCACAATGGGCTAAATCAGGTGTGGAATCAAACAGAATACCATAGTATTTGTTTCTACGAATTGCTGACAAACAATAATTTTGCATATGTGAAGCCATGAGATTTATAAACTCATTTTGGATTTCAGGAGAAAGATAAGATGTTGATGTTTGCTTGTTTTCAACACGCTTTAAATGCTCTCTCATTACTGGATTATACTTTGCTAATAACTGCAAAAGTGACAGGAAATTTCCAGGGTTTTTGTTTGAGGTTATGTCCTCAGTATGACCACGAAATGCAAGATTCTGAGAAGCTAAATATTGTGTACAATCCAGCATCATCGCAGAACATATCTCCATTTATTTTTTTCATGATGAATTTGCCTTTGCAGCTCTTCATCAATGCCACTTTGAAGACGAATTTGGCACTCAGTTTCTTTCCAAACAGCAAATGGCTCACGATGACTGTCACTATTTTCATAGGCATTTAACTTTTCAATTTTTTCCACTTAGAGAATCCACCCTGTGTTTTGAAAGCAGACCGACTATCGGATGTCATACATTTAGATGAAAAAAGAAGACAACAAAAGCAGTATGCTGATTCATGTAGAGGTGAATACACCAACCAGGAATGACTGACCTCTTGTCCATTCAGAAAGTGTCGTTTGAACCAAAACGCAGTAACAGAATGCCGTCTTTGGCATCAAATTGTCCTTCTTTATGTTGAAATTCATGTGCTCCAACTTTAACAATCTCTGTGCAATGTGCATGTGTTACAACTGCTGAGCCTGTTGTATCAAACTTCATAAATCCAATATCCCTGTGTGTTAAAATATTTATTAGGTCATCCTCTTTTAGCTTAGCAACACTATTCTGTGGATTTGTTTCTGACAAAGTGGAATCCTCTTGTTTATTATTATTGTAGCTTTCAACAGGACAGAGAACAGTTTCTTCATTGTTTTCTTTTTCAAATGAAGTAGCATGTTCACAATCTTGCACTTTGACATCTTTGCTGCCATCAGAAGGAACAGATGCTGGCTTACTGGTGTCATCACTTCCAGCAAGGAAAGCTCTCATCAATTTGCATGACTCCACCATCGAAGTAGCAAATTGTGCACACATTATGTCGAAAAAAGAAAGTGGGGCACAGGGATGCAAAAGAGCAACTAAATAGTGTAGTCAGTATTTATTAATTTATTCTTTTAGCCAACATGCAAATTGTCAGATGAAAGGAAGCATTCCACTTTCCTAAGTTCCTAACCACAAATTATATTTAAATTATACAATTACAGTTCCAACTCTGGACTAGTTAGGCACATCTGGACCTGGTTTCACTTTAACTGCCATTATTTAGACCACCCATACTCATGTTAATTAATGTGACACAACAGTAAGAAAATCAATGCAGATGAGTGTATATGCTGGTAAATCATGCTCATGAGCACCATATAAATTACTGGCAGTTGCTAAATCACATTTAAAGACTCGATAGGTTTAACTACACGAACACTACCGGAGACAAGTCTGAAATTACTCAAATGAAAATTACACAAACTGTGGAGAAGGGTGTAATAATAACATAAGCCTAGAGGCTCAAAGGCTGTATTTTTAAAAGGTTTATATAGAATGAGAAACTTTGCACCCTTTCACACCTGTGCCTGGGGGCACCTGCCCCCCACTTGCTACGCCGCTGTAGCCAACACAGATCAAAATACTTCGCTAAAAATTAAAATATGCTAACTGGTTCACTCTACCAGCTGGAAACATCTTTTTACTACTGTTAATGTTTTCTTTATGCTTTGCTGACCCTATATTTATTATCTAATCTTGAATGTACTAGAAAGCCTATAGTCAAATTTTTAGATCCTTCTTAGCCTAATATAATGTAATCATTATGACCTGCAGCTCTCTCTAGGTAACATCTAAGTTACAAGATTAAAAATATAGTTTATAACAGTATGTTACAGTGCTTTAATTTTGTAACATAAATATATATTATGTGAATTGTCAAAGGTTCATACTAAGTAAAATGTTTAAAAACAAATAGAAGTTAAAGAGGCCAATATTCAAGGGTGATTGGAATATGTCTCTGCCACACAATCCTAAAATGGTGAATTTTGTCACCATAAAAATCTAAAACTGTCTATATCACTGCTTGGGACATGCAAGAAGGTATATTTGTACCAAATACCATGTAAGTTCATTGATATATACAAGAATACTTCATGAAAATCCCAAATTGTACTTTCCCTGCTGAAAAATTTAACAAAAGACAAAAATTGTCTATATCTTTGTTTGGAACCTTGGAAAAAAAAGAGTATCTTTGTACCAAGTTCCATTTAAATTAGTCAAAACAAGTCTTTAGTTACTGACCAAAACCCCTAAAATTATGGGATTATTTGATCCCCCCTAAAATGGGCATGATCCACATTTTTGTATGTATGTGTATGGGTTCTGTAAAAATGTATCTTTGTACTAAATCTCATGTAAATTGGCCAAAAAATGGAGGGCTAAATGTCAAATAACCATAAAATTATGATTTTTGTGGCATCTCGATCCCCCTATAATTACTAAAAATGGACGAGTCCATCATTTTTGTTTGTCAATGTGTGTTGCCTGTGCAAAAGTATCTTTGTACCAAATCTCATGTAAATTGGATAAGATATGGCCAAGTAATGGATCAAAAACCCCAAAATTATGCTTTTTTGGGAGCTCTGAACCCCTTAAAAAAAGGAAAAAAAAAAGAACTCAAAATGGACAAATCCAACTTTTTTGTATGTAATGTGTTTGGTACATGAAGTTTTATAGTTGTACCAATTTTTTCTTGATTACTGTAAATATGACTGCACAGGAGCTCAAAATATATATATTTGGGTTGTTTTACCTTACCTGTTATCCCGTAAAATTAAAAATGTGTCTAGACATATTGGACCAAGGTATAACCCCTACCAAGTTATTTATGGAAGAAGAAACGAGAGAAAAACAGTATGCCTCTCTGCAGCGACATAATGACATCAGTTTGAGCTGGAACATGTATATTTTCAATGAAACTGATACAGTAACTAGCATTAAAAAATTACATCATTTGAAAGCCAGTATGTTAAGTACAATAGACTATACATTTGCATATATAGTATATACAAATTTTAAAGTTGGATTAACCACATAAAATTAGGTGGGTCACAAATGACCTATGTACCCAACATTATTGGTTTAATTTTAATATAAAATTTTTGGGGCCAAACTTTTTTCAATTCCTTAAATGAACCTTCTTGGTGAATACATCACATTAATTTAGCCAAAACACACACACACAAAAGAAAAAAACGTTTATTGTACAGTGATTTTGAATGAAAGAACATGAATGTGGTAAGGTTTGTTACTTTTATTGGAAAAGGTGTGGCATTCATAAGTGTCATGAGAGTATATCAAATAACACTGCAACCATTTCCAACTTCAACAGATGCTTGATGTATTCTACCTCTTAAGACAGAAAAATAAGCATATTGTGTGAAAAATGGACCATTGCTATTTTCTCACCACACGCAAAGCGTGAACAGCTGTTTATGCTAATTTCAGTTTATCATCTCCAAGGAACTGCAGTACATATTTGTTAATGGTTCAATATTTCTGGATACTTCTGTTGCTGTTCTGGTATTGTGACCATACCACTCGTATTGTGTTAAGATTTAATAACAAAAATTTACACATAAATGTAATCCGAATCCTTTTTTACATTAGCGATCATCCCTGTTATGCAATAACGTAAATTAATTATTTAATGCATTTAAGGGTTAAACAAAGAGTTGGGGGGGGGAGGTCTGATTGAAATGTTTAAGCTTGTAAATGGAATTTATAGTGTTGATGTATCATCTTTTTTTATATTTAACAATGACAAAAGAAGGACTAGGGGACACACACAAATTTTGGTAAGGCAGGAGTCATCTTCAGCTAAGACAGTTTTATTTTTCTAACGGTGGTTGGCCTTTCAAATGGGTTGTCTTCAGATGTTGTAGAGACAGTAAATTTAAGCGAGTTTAAGAAACTGCTTGATAAGTGTGTGAATGAAAAGGGCTGGGTTTAGAATATTTTCATTTGATTTTTTTTAATCATTTTAATTTAGTTTTGAGGATGGAACAGCCTAGATGGACCATTAGGTCCAATGTTGTCCCAAAATAATATGTTATTATTTGACTTTTCAAAAATCAGCCTACTTTCATCTCGTATACTACTTTTGGTTTTAACTTTTATTGTAATTACCCTTCTATTCCCAGAAGCTTTACAAATTAGTATCCAACATGTACTGATGTGCTTAGGGTTTGATTTATAAGGTTTCTAATATGGCTTAAATTTAGTATAAAAACTGCAAACTCAAATTAAAAAACTGATTGTTTATTGGATGTCTGCTTCTTGTACAATCTGGTTGCAAAATTGAATTTTAAGTTTCAAATTAAACAACAGCAACAACAACAAAAAAAAAAGCTTCACAACTCAATCTAATAGTTCCTAAACACAGTTACACACATCTGGAGACTTAATCTAATTCAAAAACTATACAACATCTGTTAAAAATAACTATTATTAATACTCTTCACATATTAAAGAACTAAATAACATTACAATTGGCTAAATCCACCTGTATTTTTTTCACATAGTATTTAATTCTTAAAGTGATTAAAAGACTTTGCATTCACTGTTTTTGATGATATCTTAAAAGAAAATATGTATGGTTATCTCTATATACAATAGATAATATGGGATATAACTGACATTGAAACAATACTTTTCTCATGTACAAGATTATATTCTTGTACTTATTAAGCTAATTATTAAGAAGAATCTAATTAGCAATATTCATATCCTACTAAAAGTTAAGTCACAGTGAAATGAGTGTTCAGCTCATTTTAATGTACTGATTCTACTTAACAAAACTGGTTTTAAAAGTTAACTATTTGACTAAAACCGACAACATTAAGAAATCACATAACACGTTGTAAAAGTAAATTTTGCTGTAACATCTAGTTTCATTAATTATACAATCATTCAATTACATCAGAAATTATAAAACCTTCAGTTAACACCTATCATGTTCTGTGCTTAAAAAAATAAGCTAAACATACTTATGCATTTTTCAAACATATTTTTGAAATATGTCACTTTACTACCACATATTACTAATATGATGCACACTCCAATCTTTATTTTACACACATTTATAATTTTTCAAGACTTTTCTAATTATATTATGATTTCAAGACAAATGATAATCATACAAATACCATCCAGTGATCTATTCATGTTCTATATTTAAAACAGAAGTCAACTCAGTGTCATCTTCAATGTAAAAGTTGTATTCTAAAAAGTTTTGCAGGATATGTCACTTGATGCATGATTTCCACATGTAAATAAAATACCTACTTTATTCAGTAATTTTTACATTCCCGAACATGTATTAGCTCTTCCATTCACACACACATTGTATTTAATTTGAAAACAAGTGTAAAAGAAATTTTCACATCTTTCTTCTCAGTACATTTTTTCTTAAATAATTGTTCACTGAATAATATATACTACAATTTTAAGAGCAGTTCAACAAAATAATGAAAAAACGATGATTCTGAACAACAGTATTTAACTGAAATTATCTTATTTATATTACTGTACATCATTCAAAAGCAATCATAATCAAATTTTTGTCATATGGTAGAAAATCAACTTGAATAATTTATATAAATTTTAATCACTGTTGTAAAAAATTAATTAAAGCATTAAATCTTTTCAAGTTTTTATTTACTGTAATTGTAGAAATTTTTCCATTGTTTTTTAATTTTAAAAGTAAGTAACTATGATGTTACAAGCAACTCTTTAATTCACTACATTTAAAAGATTCCTTTTCTTTTTAGTGCAAGGCTGTCCAATGACTTGTCAGCACTGTGTATACCATGTCAAATCCAAAATCTGAATTTTAAGCCATAAAGCATATTGCTGAGCCAACAGAGGATGTAACTATATAGACTTACAATGCTTAAATATGGGGTTTAATTCCCTGCATTGGACAAGGTGCACGTTGCCCATTGTGTAGATTTGCACTAACACAACACTTTTAGTTTCACATGAAAGAAGTAACATAGATGACTTTTGAAACAACTATATATATGTAAAACTTTATTTTCCTGTGTATACTTCCATATCACAAGAAATATTATGTCAAATCACTTGAAATATAACATAAAACTTCCCCATAAATACGTTCAAAAGTCCAAGCTGAATGCATAAAAATACCATTAAATTTTAGGTTTTCAATACAGTTTCTGGAGTAAAACAATTTATTTAAAAAAGTATATACACTGTATTATGTCTTCCTCTTTAGTTAACAGATTTCCTTCTAAGTTTTAGTACTGGTGATAGTTTTCTTATGATGAGTAGAGGCTGTAATATTCATTGTTATTCAACTCCAGAACACCACTTGAATGTTAGTGTTACAGTTTTCTTCAATAAAAATATATTTTGTATGATTTAGAAACCTTGAAGGAATCTTTTTCTGCTTACCCATTATCCTGCATTTATTAGTTTTTTTATTTACCTATTTGAAATTAATTTCATGTCAGTGAATGACTAATTTTAAACTAATTTCTCAAAACAATTAAAAAAAAGAAACTAACATCAATTGACATCTAAGTTTCTGTTGTTAGCAACTTTAAAAGATTATGCAAAAAACATAATCTATACATTAGGTTTGTTATGAAACTGGTACATAAATTATTTTTTAAGGAAGGTGTACAACAACAAGTATACTATAATTGGATGATCTATAAACTCAAATGTACTGACTGCCCAGCTACCTACATTTGTGTAACACCAAGACCATTAGACATTAGGCTCAGAAAACATCTGAAACCTCTTTCTCATGTTCATGAACACAGGACAAGTACTTAGATATAGTATGTAATAACCAAATATTAACAAAAGAAACATTAGAGAAGCTTTGATGACCAAAAAGTATGATCCTCAATTAAGAAATACTCTAGCACATTTATATATATCTTTTATAAGGAGAAATACTGTAATTCTCTACTTCTGTTTGAGTCAAAAAGATAGGATCTTTTCATAAATATAAACACATTTTGTAATAGTAAAAATTGAAGGAAGTCAATTTTCTAAGTGCCTTCTATCTATTGTGTAAACTTTATAGATTTATCAATACAATATTAGTCAACATCTTTTTCCACATGAAATTACGTGACTAAAGTATTCTTTCAAAAAGCTCAAAATTCCCAATAAAATAACCCTAACTTTGACATTTCTCAAAATATGTGAATGTGAAGAAATTAAACTCTACAAATAAAAGCGAACTCCAGTTTTCATAAGTAACAAATAACATCCAAAATAAGTGACCTGCTTTCAGTATAAAGATCTGATCAACCTTAGAAAAATTAATATGTAATTAAATAATTAAAAAAACACCGAAGCAATCTAGACAAGCTGCAGATTGTAATATTTTGACTATTTTATATGACAACATTCAATAAGAGTTCTTTAAACTTAAAAGTTTTTCTACTGAAATAAAACACATGAAAAAACCAAGAAACACTTGCTAACGAAGACCAAAACCCTTACACCGATGACCAATATTTTTTTAATCTTTCTGGTTGTGGATTAATAAGTGTCATTCAAACCAAAGGTCTAGAAGAATGGTAAAAAGTTTACTCACATAAAAATATGTCTATACTAAATTACCAGTTAAAGCTAGGGAAGGGAAGGGTGTTACTCTTTGAAAAGAAAGTCATCATCATATGAAATAGGAAACAATACTTTAAGTTTAAAGTAACTTAATTACAAAAATGAATTACCACAAAGCAGCCTTATTCTCTGACATACAAGAAACCCAAGTAATCTTTCTAAAATACCTACAGTAAGAAACTGACCCTTGTCAAGAATAATTTTCTTCCATTATGGGTTATCATAAAATCCTACGAAAGACAAGTACAAAGTGTATTAAAGTTAATGAAGAAATAATGATTTCGAAAGCTGAAAAAGGTAACTCTGTCATTAATACAACCATATTTTAATAACAGTACTCATAATCTAAGTGTTACTTATCATTTCCTTGAACAATTAAACTTTTTTTTATGTGTGGTATGAGGTAGTGTACATGTTAACGTAGATTTCAAGAACTAAATGTAGCTACAGAATGTTGTAGTTAAGACTCTAACTATACCATTTCTTGTCCTAATGTAAAGATGCTGTTTGAATTAACTCTTTATAATTGTTTCATAATTGATGAAGAGTAACATTAACAGAAGAAGCCCTCAGTTTCGAGTCTTAATTTCTCTGGCCTGTTCTATGTTCTTAAACTCTGCCTTACACCTTCCATCATTTTGGCTTAGGTGTGTCAATAATGCCTTTAGAGTTTCAAAAATAGGATAGACCAGAATATTTCTTAATTCATATCAATAACATTCACCTTGCAGGTCAGTTTATCACAGAACCTGAACTTACTTTTACTCTGAATTTCCTTGATGCTAACATCACTAAGTCAAAATATGGGTTTCTCACCAATATTCATAGAAAATTAATTCACCTAACTATATCAAATGAAATTTTGTCCATTACTTTTCTAAAACAATCTTTACCTTAAAATATTTCCTTAATTTAGTATTAAAAATAAAATTGTAATCCAGGAAATTCTATTAATGAAGAAACTGATTATATTTTTAATTTTAAATGCTGGTTTCATACAATTCAAATGTATGAAACCAGTGTTTAAATCCTCAGAAAGAGGTACAATGAAAAGCATATCAGAGGGATGGTCTAAAAAATCAAATGTACTAATTTTCTCACCATCTACAACAAAGAAATGGTAAGATCATCAGACATTATGCTAAAAAAATAGATATCTCTTGCTCATAATTTTAAGAGCACTTCACAAATGCTGCACACTTCTTCCATAAATAAAATATACTGTGCCATGAACCATATGATAACGAAAGAAGAAGAAGGTATAATAACAAAAATGAATAATCTTAAAGTTAACAGCTATTCTAGCATCTTACTATGCATTTTTTTTAGAAAAGAGTTTTTTTACTTAATTTTTCTTCTTCACTAGGGCTTTACAAGTTATGTTTAAGCATTTTGTCTTAAACATTAATATATGTTTGATAATGTTTCACTAATGAATCAAAACTGCAGTATAGTGTATGTAATAATTTCTTTTTTCCACCTAAATCAAGATATCCTTTATTTTTAAATATTATTTTCACTACTTTTTATACGCAATCCTATGTCTACCTGAATTATCTCTATATTTCTTACTTTCAATACTTGAATGAGACATTTCAGCTGCTTTCCTTTTGCATGGTTTTGATCTGGTCAACGACGACTGAGAAGACAGATGATGTGTATCTCTGCTTGATTTATATTTAGAAGGTGAAGTTTGAGATGTTGTTCTGTGGTCTTTCCTATGCAAGTATCTATGAAGAATTTTGTCACTATAATGTCTACTTGAATTGTTTTTCTGTTCACCATGGATTTCATTTTTGCATTCATTATTGACTGTGGACTTCTGGGTATTTTCTTTTCTGCTCCGTGAAATTGATCTTGCTCCATTGTACACTTTCTCTCTTTCCGTTTTATTGTGTTTTGTAGAAGTATGGGAGTCTTCTATAGTTTTATTTCTTTCATTATTATTTTCGAGCTCCTCCTTATGGATTCTTGTCACATGTGCCAGCTTTCGGTCCATCTTACTTGTTTTACTTAATTCATAGTTACTTTCACATCTGTTATATTTTGTTAAAGTGTCCAAATCTTGTAAGAGTCTTCCCTCACATGTATCTTTAATAAAAGCTTTTTTACCACTGAGATTTTCTTCCTTATCCATACTTGAAAACCTAGATTCATCATTCTTTTCTTTAAAGTAATTATATGAAGAAACTGAAGTCTTAGATTTTTTTTCAGAGTGGAGGTTTTTAAACTCAACTACATCTTGATTTGCCTTCTTGGGGACATGCCTAAATTTCTCAACATGATTAACGGTAATTCTACCATTTTTTATATCACAATTTCTTGAATCTTTTATTTCCATATGAACCTGACTATTGCAATTAAGTCCAATCACCAAATCAGATTTGCCTCGGTCTTGAAGGGGAGATCCTTTGTTCTTGACCTCTGGCACTGGTCTAACAGTTCCTTGATCAGTTTGATTTTGAATCTTTTTAAATCTTCTGAATATCATGCAATCTAATCTGCAATGTAATTCAAAAAGTATTTGTTACAAATGAATCATGGACAAACAGATAAAGTTCCACAAGACTTTGCGATTCGGATAAAAACAAAAGGGAATCCTCAATAGCAAAGCACATGAAATTCTTTTAGACAGTATTAAAGTAAATGAATGTATGAGACCTTTTTTTTTCCTTTTTATTAGCTATATTTTTTGTGCCAGCAATATCAAGTGTGGGGCGCTCGTATACACAATTAGATTTTATTACTCATCAGGATCTCAAGTTACAATTCTTTTAGGCAGAACTAGAGTAAATTAACAGTGTGTCCCAAGAGATATGAACTCAAATAAAAGTTATAGTTAATATTATACAGGTTTTTTGGTGATTTTGTATTTTATGATAGGTCTACATAAATATGCATATAAGAATTCCAAATCATCTTGTTGATCTCTTAAAATAATATTTTGTGGAACAAACATGTACAAGTAAATACAATTTGGGTGCTAAACTGTGAACAATGAAAGATAATGCACTTTAATATGTTAAACTTAGCTACCCTGAAAATTAACTCACTACTTTTTACAATAATAATAATAATAATCTTTTGCTTACAATTCTTAATTTTTAATTAATGCATAGTTTGTATTTTTTTTAAATTCGTGTAGAGTTTATATACTTTTAAACACCCTGTTAAGGTGCTAGTTAATGTTTAAAGATAAACAACCTAACTGTAATGTTTAACACAAACACATATATATCATGGCAGTTATTTTGGTTTGATATCACACAAGCCCCTAAGGGGCTTGTGCGGCAACCAGGGGTGCTCGGAAACTGTGAGTTTCTCTTCAACCCCACACACATTGATAGAGTGTTGATGAGAGTTTTGGAATTACTAACAGTGGTCTTGGTGAGCCGATAGTTTGTTTATGATTTGGGATGGTTGACTAAATGGGAATTCTGATTTCAGCGGGTCTTTTTGTCATTAATGTTTAACAAGTATTCTGCCATTTCTTATAAATAGTTCCTCTTTGCTTTTATCCAGTACTTACTTTTCTCTCAGTTCATGAATTTCACTGTTCTTTCGAGTTATTTCTTCTTTAGCTGTTTTGAAAAGAGATGAGATGTTTTTCTTAAGGATCAGGTTCTGCCTTTGCAAGTTCTGCTTCTCAGTTTTCAAAAGATCAACTTCATCTGATAGCTTCTTGTTTTCTTTAAGGAGTTGATCATATTGTTCAGATAACTATAAAAAGCAATCATGTGAAAAAAGCACATAACAGTACAGACATCTTATACAATAGATGTTCTTTTTCTCTAAAATATAGAGCTTTTCATTAAAATTTTAGACTTAAACATTTTATGCATTTCTTTTTTATTTACTGAATGATATGTACTTGGTGATTCTAATCAGAGATCAGTGATTAACTTGATAACCTAAGAGCATCAATTAATGTCACAAAAGAAATGAACTAATTAATATTAGTGTTTCTGATCACTGCTTTATTCAATTTTTCCAACTATCCAAGTCTCACACGAGAACAATTAAATTATTTGAATCAAATTCATTAATGAGCTTGAAGATTAATCAATTAGCAAATTCCACTAATCAAATTCCACTCTAATTCTACTATCTCCTGTTTCTAATTATGATCACATCAAATAAAATTTTTTCAGTTAATAAAAAACAAGACTATGAAATAAAAGAACATCAGAAATGTAATGTGACAGAAGGCCATTTGGCTCGTCAAGGTCATACCTCACCTACTAAAACCTTAGAACTAAGTCAAATGCAACCCATCACACACATTTATCCAACAAACTTAAAATAATTCAAACTAACTGCACATACAACATTATTAGATAAACCATTCTACAAGTTTAAAATTCAAACAGAATAATACATTTCTCAAAGAACAAGTCTGCATCTGGACTTGCAAAGCTTAAACTTATTATTTTTACTATATAATATGATGTCATTCATACTGAAGCATTTGAGGTATTTTACAGTATATTGAAATGCTTCAAGAAAGGAAAATTATAATTTCATAAAATTTCATGTATGGTATATATATATATATATATATATATATACACACACACACACACACACACACAATATGCAGAAAAACCTGAGCACAGCTAATGAATGCACATGAAAAGTTACACAATAATGCTTGACCATAAAAGGAAGGACATATGTCAAGTATATAAGATGCAGTCCAGACAATATTGTTTACATTACCTATAAATCAACACCACTGTAACAGAGAGAAAGCTGCGAGAAAAGTTTACATTAACTTGAATACAACTTCCAAAAAAAGGGATTAGTCAGAACTTTGATGATAGATTGATGTTAAGAAGACAAGGAGAGATACAGGCAAATAGGCTGCTGACTTACCATCTTCAACCCTTACCAATTATTGAAGTATTTTTGTTTTTGGTTCCGAGAATTATGATGAGTTTGCAAAAATTATCCAATTAAGTTTCACATCTATTTGCGGGTTAGATGTGTACACTATTTGGTAAGTCGTAAGAACACTAAAGAAATCTGTTTAAAAACTCATGTTTTGGGGCTAAAAATCAGTCTTTTCATACTGAAGCATTTGAGGTATTTTACAGTATATTGAAATGTTTCAAGAAAGGAAAATTATAATTTCATAAAATTTCATGTATGGTATATATATATATATATATATATATATACTACTCAGTTGTAAATGAAAAGCTGACCATGCTTGGAACAATGTTGAGAGTTGCCAATGCTCCTTACAAGCAACTATTGCTATCTCTCTCTTACAATCGAATAAAATACAAGTATACCACTGATTTTCCAGCACTCTTGGTTCCAGAGCCTTGGCAGATTATCCGTTTTGCCAGACCAACAGAGGTCATGTAAAAATAATTCAACAATACACCTCTGACCCACTAATTATACCCCTCCTGTGTCAATAAAGCTCTGCTAGAAACTTAAATAAAAGAAATATTAAATGTAAATTAAATGATTAATGAAATACATTAGTACAGGTATAAATGATACAGGTTTATTAGTACAGTATAAATTAAAAAGGTGTATTAATTACTGTACTTACAAAGAATTTTGCAGTAGTACCGCTTCCATATACATACATATACTTTCAATTTTTTTGTAAGCTTTGCAAGGAATATATTTTGTATGCCAATCACATGACTGCGAGCAGAAATTGTAACTTGTATAAATTCCTATATTTAAAGTTCCACAAACAGTTTGGATTTTTGGAATCATTTAAAGTATATACACACACCCCTATCTATAACTCCATGTTTTACATTGGATCTTGGGGGAAATTTTTTTCTTTAATATTCTGCATCCTTCAAACAACATGGCTTTTATGCATACAGTTCTTGAAAAAGTAATTAATATACTGATGTAGCTTACACATATTGCTTTCAAAATATAAACCATCACATTTTCCTACTGCAGAAAGAAATGAGATGTTTTTAGCTTAACCTGCAGATACATAAAGAACCATACAAGGGAAATCTGTTACACAGTCCAAAGAAGACTGGATAAATAAGAATATGATTTACAGTCAGGTAAACTTACAGTTAATGATAAAAGGAATGTAAATGTATACAGAAAAAAACATTTGGAAAAACGTCTTCACAAAAATACTGATGGTATGATAAAAACAAAAGAAGACAGGCTTAATTAATGAAACTCTAAGATGCTTTAGCTGTTGTTGAGCTAGCTGTTACAAAAACAGCAAATAGTGATGAGTTATATTTATAAGGGCATTCAATGTTTATAAGTTTCTAAAAAATTGAAAGGGACAAAAAGGAGCTTATTAGCCCATCAAGGATGTCCCTTCCAGCTCATAACTCTAACCACTCTTTGCTACTCATGTATTCATCCAATCTTTTCTTGAACTCAGTTAAATTTTCTGCCTCCACCAGGCAGCTCATTCCAAAACCAAACACCCTGTTTGAAACATTATACTGTCTAAACGGCAGACAACTTCTATGCTGCCAAAATGTGAATTTATGACCCCTTGTCCTATTGTTTTTACTACTAAACACAAAAACGTTTGATGGATATATATTTATATATGCATATGTATATTATCAATACCCTTAATAATCTTAAACACCTCAATCAAATCCTCTCTGATCCTTCTTCTC
>NW_013672317.1:32996-44010 GCF_000517525.1 Limulus polyphemus
TAAGGCTAAAGAATGGTGAGGGCCAAGATAAACTAAATGCGGAAAACATAAAATACAGGAACATTTTATAATAGTTTTAAGGGTAGGCTAAATAGTTACTATTGTAATGCTAGAAGTATAAGAAATAAAACAGAGATAACTTTAGAGTACTTGTTGGAATGGAGAATACTGATATTATTGAAATAAATGAGACTTGGTTAGATAAAAGATGTAGACAATTTCGATGACAAAAATGTAATTGAAATACAGAGTTACAGGCTTTTTAACTATCATGTCTCGATTGATAGATCTGTCCTGAAAGCAAAATTGCACCATTGAATTAAAAAAATATATAAAATAGACTTGTAGTCATTTTTTCACAATAAAAAAATCTTCAAAATTGGAATTTATTAAATTAAAAAAATCTTTATTTCATTTACACAAATTTTTTAAATCATTAGTTCTGATTTCGGGTTTACTTCAGAATTCTCCAAACAAAATTCTAAGTGTTTGAGTTTCCTAGGAGGAGTTGTAATAGTTTTGATCAAAATAGCACTAATTTAATCTTGTAACATAAATAAAAATGCAGTTTTATTGAAATTTTAACTAACCACTGTTTCTTAACCTCTGTTGTCATATTGTGATGTAACTGCATATATCTCAGCTCCAAGAAGTCATAGGCTAGCTATCTAAACACATAATGAAAGCTCTTTTTCATTTCTTCTAAACAGTATACGCTAATCAGACAGTGTGCTAACACTCTAGGTAGGGATGGCATGGACACCCTTATCAAAGTAATACAAAAGTTATCCGGAATTTCTTCCCTACAGGTCATCAGAAGCTAGGTATGGAGAGCTACCTAACACACTTCAGTGTATATGCTGCTTTTAAGCTCTTCAGCATGTCCCAAAGTCGAAAACCAGTGAATAGCCAAAACAGAGATTTCATATTTTCATTCATCATCATCTTTCTTCAACAAGCCTAGCATCTACCTAGTTCTTGCAGTAACTATAATTTTATGATCATTTGATAGGTAATAAAGATATAAATAGCGTGAGACGAGCAGCAAGCAGCTGACAGAAGCAAACAGATAATAGCGAAAGAGAATAAAGTTGGTGTAAAGTTAACTACCATAGAAGTGATTGGCCTAACGTTTAATATGTTACAGTGAAACTAACAGGAGAAACAAAGATAAGAAAAATAATTGTATTCTGTCAAATTGTGGTTCTCAGTTAATTGAATCAGCCTGAATGCACTTTGACAAAAGGAGTAGGGGATCTTCAAAAGAAGACCAAACGATTATGGCAACTCATGCCACAATTGTAAGTGAATCACTGAGAGTACTAGTGTGATAGAAAAAGAGAAGATAGTGCGGATTGTCAACTGAAATTCTAAAGTAATTGAATAGGCCTAAGTAGATATTTGACAAGAAGGAGAGAACTACAAAAATAGTATTTATGATGTGTCCATAATATCTATAGTGTTGAAGAATGTATTGTACATATGTTAACTTATTCTGAATATATATGCTATTTTGAAAACAAGTGAAGTGCGTGCTGATTATTTGTCATTGAATTTAATGCTAACAAGTCACAGACACCTACTGTAGAAGAAGCCCAACAACAACATAGTATATATTTATATTAACAAATATAACTAAAAGCCTTTTTATTTTGACAATTGGTGAAGATCAGATTTTAAAATTCTGACACTTTCGATAGACAATGTGGGGAATCCAGTAATGTAGGGTTTTTTATTCTCCATGTAAAGTCAAGATGGCTTAGTCTGCTATGTGATCATTAGCCAGATCAAATGATATGTCCACTTCTATCCCCTATCTTGATTGGTTCCTTTTTTCAAGTTCAGTAGCCAGCCATACATAGCTTTTTTATTTAGCAATGAATAATTTTTCCTATATGACTTCCAGTTCAATGGAGGTTCATGTAGAGATTGTAATAAGTGAAAAAAACTTTAACTGGTATTATATTGCAACAAGAAGACAAATTCCACTATAATTACCATCCTGATTTTATCTAAGTTATGCAAAAACTTACTTTATCATATTATATGTAATTTATGATAAAAATGTTTTTTATAGAAAAAAAATAAATGACCAGGTTGCTCACTAAAAGTACAGGGAATAAAACTGAAGAAAAGCATTATAGATTTAAGAAGTTTAAATTGACTCCTATGACAGTATACTTAGAGGATTATAGAAGATAAAGAGAGTCAGTCACACAGGACATTAGACAATCAAAAAGTGAACATGAAAAATGGTTGGCTAAAAACATAAACATTAATAGTAAAGATTTCTTTTAAATGCATCAAGGGTAAGCAAGATGTTAGTATAGGAGTAGGGCCTTATTTCTGATGATTATGAGATGACTAGATTACTGAATTATTATTATTCAGTTTTTACTAATGAAGATTCAAGCAGTATTCCTGAACAGTTTCTGAAGGGAAACATGACTGATGAACAAGATAATCACGTAACTTCTGCAATTGTTCAAAAAAATTAGGAAGTTTAAAAAATGACAAGGCTCCTGGACCAGATCTTAAAGGGGTTTTGAAGGAGGTTAAGGATTGGATATATGAAATACTTGCTACTACTCTTTGTAAGTTTTTGATTAGTGAGCAGCTGCCAGAGGATTAGAAGTTGGCTAATGTTACTCCTCTTTTTAAGGGAGGTGATAAAAATTGTATAATTAATTATAAGTTTATTAGTCTTACATCAGTGGTAGGAAATGGTCTAATAAAAGATGCTTTGCAAAGTAATTTGCTAAAGTTTAAAATTTTTTTGATAGTGAAAATAGTTTCAGTAGGGGAAAATCTGGCCTTACTAATCATTTGACATTCTCTGACAAGGTGAAGTTACTGCTTATGTAGATGAGGGCAATGGTGTTGATTTGGTATATTTGAATTTTCAGAAAGCATTTAACAAGGTGCCACATAAATGGCTTGTTAAAAAATTCTCTCTATAGATGTGGTGGATAGGTATGCTCACTGGATTGACAAATGCCTGAAGGGAAGAAAATAGAGGGTTTCTATATATAAAGTTCAGTAAAACTAGATTAATTCATCACAAGTCTGATACAATGCAGTGTAACATTTGCTCTTTTTCATTGACATCAATGACCAAGCAACTGTCAATAAATTAGCTAAATTTGGTGATGATATTAACCTGATGCATGTGGGTTCAGTCAGTTTTACCAATCTTGTAACCACCATGTAACCATGAAATTTAACAGACTTTTAGTAAACATTACAAGTCTGTTGTGCACAGAAAATCAGATTTTTTGATAAAGTATTTTTTTAAAGATCTGTTTATGAACTTGTGAAGCCTTTAGCATAATTTAAAGATGATTTTCATGCTAACAATAAAAATTCCCTTTTTGTTTTTCAGTTTTCATATTTCATTTGCATAGCCATTATAACCTCCTCAATTAATATATATTTTTTGATAAAACTTTATATTTTATCATTTATTTTCTCTGCCCAAACAACAGTGAAATCTCTTTTCTTTCCTAACACTAACTGTAGTGATCATCAATTTATACTGAAATTAAAAGTTGAAAAATAGAAAATAAAATGAATAATACCTTTTTTAAGAATGACTGTAGAATGCAACAGACAAATACAATTACTTGTCTTAAAAGCCTCGACTTCCAGCCTTTATACTTTTGATTACTTTTAATTTTATGGTTTTATAACTGTAATTTTGAACCATAAATTGTGCATGAAAGCACAATCATGGGGAGCCCATTTAGATGTTTCTGGTAGAGCTTAGGGTAGAAAAACAAAAAAATTACAGTCACACACAACCGTGAGTTTATCTTCCTCATCCAATGATCTTGTAAAGCTTTTAATTTTTACATTTTGATTATTTTTTTAAATGTATATAAAAATAAATACAAGATATAAATACAAAAACAAGAAATTTAGCAGTTACATCTGGATTAAAACCTTTTGCAGTTGGATGCTGTGACACAGTAACCCTACCTTTATTTCACTGAGTTGACTGTCCAGAAGATAATTAATGTAGCTTTAAAATACATATTTCAGATCAACGAAAAGTATATAAGCTGGACATGGCACCCATCAGAGATTGCCCAAATTTATTACTTGTTTCTATTCCATTCAACTAGAGGATTTTGAAATTTACATGTCAATAGGGCAAGTTAACGTACTTAATTGTCTAGACATACATCTACATGATTGCCATTATAGAAGTCAAGACAAGAAGTATGAAAGTTGAGATTTTTCATAGCTTATGGGTCAAGTGACAACACAAAATTTTGAATCATAACATAAATTAAAATGTTACATTCATTCACATGCACTGATAGTAAAGTTGTTTAAATTTTGAATGTAACTCAGTGACTTGCACTGAAGTGCTTAAAGGGGTACCTGTCACAAAAGGGAATGATTTTTGTTTCTGTTAATAAAGGAAACAGTATTCCCCTCTGTTCCCACTCAATTTAACTCTCTCAACACAGGCTCTGTCAATTTGACTGACCACATGACCTCTTTTTACTTGATTCAAGTCTTTATACATTTAATACTTCTAACTTTCAATATAGTGTGTATATCTTCACAAAATTTGGCAGACTTTCAGTTTATATCATAAGTCTTTCACATACAAAAAATCATTTTTTAGTGAAGTATTCTTAATAAAATAAAATAAAGTTTTATCCATGAATATATTGAGCATTTGTTTTGAATAGTCCGTGTGCAAAGAAATTTTCATGTTAAAATTAAAAACACTTTTCCTCATCTCAAAAATCTCAAAGTTTCTTTGTGTAATCCCTAAAACCTCCTAAATGCATTTCAAACGTTGTTTTCACTAAAATTTTATAGTTGATCCATATTTTTTCTACCCTATCTCAAAAATGAGATAAGTCAATTTGAACAACCTCGTAACCATAAAAAAAAAAAAAATCGAAATAAACCTAAATTACCCTTTTTTTTCTTTCTAGAATGACTTCAAATTGTAACATGAAACTACATTCGTTTAACCAATGTAGCTCTAAGTTCGTAACAGTATACATCTATTGGTGCTACTATAGCGTGAGGTCTACCGCCATATGGCGCCTAACCAGGTCTATCAAACATGTATAAAAATGTATCAAATTAAGTGTTTAACACTAAAATAAATGTATGGAAATGTGTGATATCCATGAGGGATGGATAGTGCAGTGGTAGACCTCACACTATAGTAGCACCCATCTATTTATAATTAAATTTTATTGTCTTATTGCCCTTTGAACTGTGTCTAATTACTATCCATGCCGTTATAAGTTGTAAATCCTTTGGGGAATGTGCAGCTCACATTACGCTATCAAATTACACTACCCACAAGACGCTCATATGCATGCCTCATGAACCATTTTAATTATATTATTATTACTTATTTTACCTAACCTAGTCTTAAATAACTTAAAAAGATCCATATTTTTAGATATAAATTTCTTTTATAATGATAAATAAAGAATAAATATGAAAAACAAGAAATAAAGTACTTACTCCATCTTCTATTTTCTTGCTCTCAGGTTTACGAAGAGAGTTAACCCTAATTTTTTATACTACAGATAGTAATGCACTTAATAATTTTTATTTAATTAAATAATGCATCAAAGAATATAGACTAATAACTTGCAAAAAGTAGACAATTTCATTTACCTCTCAAAATTTTCCTGGCTTTCTAACTATGCAACAAGAGCTGATACAAATTCATCCAAGCTAGCAGTTAACTTTCCCTCTGAATGAAATTGATACTTAACAGTTCAGAACATAACATTATACATCATTTGATAGATGAAAACCTTGACTTTCTATTGGTTATAGGTAATATATAATTAAATGTGAGAGAACTAGCAATGAATTGTGAAAGAGAGGATGTGACAGGTGGGTGTGGCAGGAGGGGTCTGATTTTCTAATTGATAGCTCTGTAACCAAACAAAATTGAAGGCTATAAAAATTATGGTTTGTTTGAGTAATAACGATTTTATAGAAAGTATTGTTATAAAGTATTGTCTTTTATTGATCTAAGTTATAAAAGATAACATAACAATGTACAAGAGACAATTTGGTCTTTTGAGATTTTCTTCTGCACCTAAGTAAAAAATTAACCCACCCTCTATTTTCTCATGAAATCTTTGATTCACCTCTTAAGTTCTTGTAAAATGCTGATAACCAATACTATCAACAGTAGCTCATTCCATCAGCAAACCTACCTGTTAGAAAAATTATCTCAACTGAAGTCGAACCTGTCTTTTCCAAACCATAAAACTGTATCCTCTTGTACTATTACTTATGGAATAAAGCACAAAGAAATTGCAGACCTACTGATCCCCAAGATAATCTCACAAAACTTTAAAATCTGGAAGAAAAAAAACAGGCTAAGTCCAATTAAGACTATTTTGTTTTTCTAATAAGGTTATTAACTTATGGGATGAGTTGCTATTAGCAACAGTGAAAGTCAGCATTTTAAAAAAGTTTATGAAAGGAATCAATGGTTTCCTGAAAAATGAAAGGTGGGTTTAAATTTTACTTTTAGCAAACAAGTGCATGCAAGAACAATCTTAAAGAGCCAAATGGTCCCTTGTTGTCCATAGGTTATATTATGTTGTATGGAGAACTAACTACCCTTTTTTCACTTGTAATCAATATGTTTGTAAATACACAATAAAATTTGATTAGCTTTTCTAATAGTAACAGATCACTGCCATAATGGATTAAGTGACCTTATCCACTGCTAAGTCATGAGCCTTTTCATTCTTTTCACCATCCTCATGATAACCAGCATATATATATTATATTATAAGTTATATTAGTAAGGCAAGATTTTTCTTTAATACTTGTATAAGACTGAAATAAATCTGATCCCCACACTGTAAGAAGTATATTCACATTTTGCAAAAAGATCAAAAAGGGACTATTATAAGGAAAACTGATTTAATCAAAGAACAGAAGCTTACAGTTTAAAATTTACTTTTTGTCCCTCCAAATATTAGAATAATTAATGAAAATTTTATTTAGGAGTTCAAAATTTGTAGGTGGTTTGAACCATTTTTTTCATAAGTGGTTTCATTATTATTTTAATATTGCAAAAATATGATGAAAAAATTTTTTACTAACTAACCTTTCTTTCTGCTATTTGTTTTTCTACCAATTCACCAGCAAAAAGATCACAGTATAGGTCCAATCCACCCGTTAAGCTTTCTTCATTGTCGGCTAAATTCTCACACTTCTTTCTTTCAGACCTTTTATAATCAACTCCAGTGATTTCTGGTTTCACAGCTATGGTGAGTCTAACATTATCAGACATAGAGAGAGTTTCAGAGCTAAGAACTGGATTACACAAGTTTTCTGAAAAACTTTCACTATGATGTGCTTTCTGCAAACCTAAATTTTCTTCCTTGATGATAGTAGATTGTGATGCACTTTGATGTACTGTGGTGCTTAAGAATCTATTACTGATGCCTTCATCCAAAGGTTCCTGAGAATTACACAGATTTTCAGTAGGCTCACTTTCTTTTTTATTTAAAGATATTATATGAGTTTCAATATTACATGAATTATAAGTATCCTCAAAATCTGCTTTCAAGTTAGAAATTATATTGTTAAATCCTGCAGGGTTTGAGGTGTTTGTCATTTCCTCTCCATTATCTTTTAACTCAAAAGAATTATTTGACACCAAATCTTCATAAATATCAATGCTGCAATCTTCATCATAGCTGCTTCTGTTTGCAACCAAAGGCAAAATTGCATTGCTAACATCATTTGTTGAAAACACAGCTGACTCATCCATATCAACAACTGGTAAAGTTTGAGATCTGCACGAAATTAAAGGTTCTCGGTTATAAGTGCTCTGATCTTTAAAGGCACTGGTATAATTGTCTGAAGCTCCTTGTTGATGCAAACTACTTGAAACTTTATCACACGTAACAGTTTTAAAAAGTTCAATAGACTGGTTAAGTTTTGTCATTTCATAGATTGTTTTTTTACAGGTAGAATCACCAAAGTCATCTATACTTTTCTCATGGAAAACATCAAATTGCTCTTCCCACATACTGACATTAAGTTATCTATGATGAAAGAAAAAAAAAGTTAACTGCAACAACAATAAATGTGAATTCTAAAAATCATGAGAAGGGGAAATTTCTGAATTCAACTAGAATAAAGAATCACTGCTTTTTAAATAACTTATCACTCAGTGGTGATGACAAGAAACTGTTAATCTAAATTCCATGGCATTAGTATAAAGGAAGCTATTAACACTGTTTTAGAGAAGATAAACTACCACCATATATTTTAAAAAATCTGGTTGGTTCTGTAAAGTAAAGGTCTATTCTGAATAACATGGTTGCAGTCCTAAAGCTAATGTTGGTTACTATTGAGTATCACTTTCTTGTTTGGTGTTGTTTGTTGGTGTTTATTGACAAAAATCATATCTAATCAAAAACACCTTATATGTGAAAAAAGGTGCAGCCAAAAAAAGGATTCAACATGTGACTTAATGGAATGAAATCAAAATTGGTGGCCAAACTGGTAGCTACACTTATAGCATTGATAAGAACTTTACAGCATATATTCATTCATTAATTAGCTAAGCTGTGTATTTTATTTTATCCACCAACATGCCCAAAATTCAATATATTCAACTTCAAGAAATCAGTTCTTGTCTTTCCCTTTTTAATAGTACTAGTGAGTATGTTTTTATAGCAAAGCCACATCAGACTATCTGCTGTGTTTACCAAGAGGAACTGAACCCCTGATCATTGTGCTGTAAATCTGTAGACTTACCACTGCCCCACTGGGGGTCAACAGTACTAATACTCATAAAGTAATATTAATATAACATTTAAGGACAAGCAGCTTATTGTCCCAACCATATTCCCTTAAATTTACTGCATCCACCACCTTTGAAAGACAGTCCTTTCCAAAGGCAAACACCATGCTTAAAAAGTAAAAACTGCCTAAGTTGAAGATAACTCCTACTCTGCAGAAATTTATATTTCTGTCCCCTTATTCTACCATTCTTAATATTAAATACACAAAAAGATGATGCATAAATACTATTAATTTTATAATTTTCAACACTTTAATCAGATCCCCTCTAACTCTTCTTTCTTTGAAGAGAAAACAATTTCAGAGATCTTAACCTGTCCTTCTTACAATGTTTCTATCCCAGGTATCATCCTAATATCTCTCCTTTGAACCCATTCCACTAACTCAACTTTCAATATCCTTCTTAATGTTATGGTAAAGAGGCCAAAACTAATCATAATGCTCCAAATGAGGCCAAAACAGTGACCTATACAATGTAGTGATTACCTTTTTAGACTTATATTCATTATTTATGTAAATACAACCCAAAATCCTTTTCCAGCACCACTAGAAAAAAACCACACTGCTTTTAAAAGTTTAAAAGACTAATCAACCAAAACATACCAATATCCTTTTCTTCCATAACTCTGTCATTGTTAAATGTATTCCTAATAAAATTATACTTATAATTTACATTACGATAACCCACGTGCATTGCCTTACACTTATTATAAACAAAAATTAAGTCATATGCCAGCTATTCACCTGACTCACTGAATGATCTAAATCTTTAGTTAAATAAAGCAGCAGCATCCTTCTCACAACCAGCAAACACATGACCTAATGAATATAGTAATATCATAAGCAATATATCCACAGTTAGTTTATCTGTCACTTAAGTTAAGTGGATAAAAAAGGACAAAGATCCTAACACTGAGTTTGAGGTATCCCACATGTGACATTAATCCAGCTTCACTAAGCTTCATTTATAACAACCCTCTGCTTCTTGCCCTCATTATTTTTTGACCCAATGAGCCAAATTATCCTCCACACCCAAAGAGCTAATTTTTTTAATAAGGCTTTTATGTGACATCTTGTTATATGCTTTCAGAAAATCAAGATATTCCAAATCTACAGCATCAATATAAGCATAACCTCTCCAGAATTAAATAATGTCACAAGATTAGTAATACACGATTTTAGTCGAGTTTACTATCCAAATTTTTCTTAACTTCGCCTCAAAAATACCGTGCATATGATCATCTTGTTCATCAATTGTTTCCCTCGAGCAACTGTTTAGGGTGAGAAATACTGTTTGAAATTTGAATATTCAAATCAGTAAAGAACGGAGGGGAAGTAAAATTCAATAACGTAGTCAGCTCAAAATCGTTAGAAATACAACTTACGTTAACGTCACCAAAGCATTAAACTTAAGTTAAAGCACATAGTAGTAGTAGTAGTTTTTGTTCTCCTGAAGAAGAATAGTCAACTATTCGAAAGCGCTCGAGTTTTAGGTCTTATTTTAAGTCCACTACTACTAGTAGTGTTATACTAGCACTGCGTAGCAGCAGTACTCAGTGGCAGTACCACTGTAGTCTGTAGCAGAAACTTTTGTTACCCATAATATTAAATTAAAAAAAATATTTAAAGAAAACTTACTCTTAATGTTTACATGTTCAGCCAGTGAAACACGTTGAAAAAATGCTTAACCAAAACATACAAACTTATTGCTTGAACTTTAAATTTCATGTAATACAGCTTCTTACTTTAGTTTAAACAAGTTAAAAACTACTAACTACAATGACTCTCTGAATTTTCTTCTATTCGCTCTTGTTTCGGTCTATCACATCTCATAATATCCAGTTTTTTGCGCGAGAAAAATTGTCAGACGCCCTCTTAGTCATATGTCCTTAAAAAAATCATATTATTTATTTGACTAGTTCTAAGATATATAATTAAAAAGCATAATGATACACTTAACAAATTAATAGGTAAATGGAGAACCTATAAGAATAGTATATATAGTAGAGACGGCTGATATAGGTATCAAAAACTTTCATTTAAAACAAAAAACAAGTGATAATGTTTTGTGTTTTAATTTTTAAATGAATATCCATATTAGCCGTCTCTACAATATGTATTGTTACGTCTCCGTTTGTTAATTGATTTTTCCGTAACTTCGTTCCAACGAAACTTTAACGACACA
>NW_013672317.1:44795-45703 GCF_000517525.1 Limulus polyphemus
ATCCTGCATGGTAGAGGGGTGTGCTTGCTTCAATTGTATCTTAAGTTGTGGACTGTCCAACTTATCTACAGACTGATCCCTCAGCAACAACTTGAGGAGATCGGGTGGTGCAGTTGGGTAGGCCTTGTTTAAGCAAGCTTTCCAAGTCCTGTGCCAGTTCTTGCAGGCTCTCCCCTTTAGCACGGACTCTCGTCCTGAACCTGGCCCTGTAGACTTCTGACTGGTTTTGGGTTCCGTACCTGAGTTCTAGAGCCTCTACCAGTGTTCTGTAGTTGTGTCTGTCGGCTGGTGTCAACTGTCCAAGTATTTCCAGTGGTTGTCCCTTCAAGCTCGTTGCCAGATATACAGCTTTCTGTTTCTCTGTCCATCCACTCATCTCTGCCAGTAGCTCGAATTGTGCTCTGTATGCTTCCCACGGTGCCTTCCCATCGAATTCCTGTGGCTTCCTTCGCATTGGATCACTCCTATTACTGACATTCATATCTGGGATGTG
Source organism: Limulus polyphemus (assembly GCF_000517525.1). Lineage (NCBI taxonomy): Eukaryota > Metazoa > Arthropoda > Merostomata > Xiphosura > Limulidae > Limulus > Limulus polyphemus. The sequence continues at coordinate 45,289 of NW_013672317.1, forward strand.
ACTTCTAATGAGACTGAATATGTCTGCATTAGGATTTAGCTGCGGGCTCTGTAAGGGGCTTGCCATTGTCTGGGGCTGATTAAGTCGATGGTCAATGTATCCTCCTTGTGTAACACAAAACAAATCGTTCTTTAACGTATCTAATTCGCTTTTAAGTTTACTGATGTTTTCCATTTGTACTTCTTGCCACTGTTGTTGACTTTCCTGCAACTGTTGGATACTTTCTTCCTGTTTCCTTTCTTGTTCTAGTTGCCACTGTTGTTGACTTTCATGTAGTTGCTGCTGACTTTCCTGCAACTGTTGGAGACTTTCTTCCTGTTTATTTTCTTTTTCCTCCAACCACTGCTGTAATTTCTCTTCTTGTTTCTTTTCTTTTTCCTCCAACAACTGTTGTAATCTCTCTTCTTGTTTCTTT
>NW_013672318.1:0-1296 GCF_000517525.1 Limulus polyphemus
ACAACTTACTACACTGTTCATTTAAACATCCCGGTAAGTAAAACTTACTACACTGTTCATTTAAACATCCAAGTAAGTAAAACTTACTACACTGTTCATTTAAACATCCATGTAAGTAAAACTTACTACACTGTTCATTTAAACATCCAAGTAAGTAAACTTACTACACTGTTCATTTAAACATCCAAGTAAGTAAAACTTACTACACTGTTCATTTAAACATCCAAGTAAGTAAAACTTACTACATTCTAGGTGAAGAACTTCATAACTTTATTTTACATTTTACTCTACACATAGGTAAGTTTTTCATGAAGGGTCAGCTGAGTTTTGGTCAGTTGAGATAAATACACTACCATCAGCAGATCCTAAAAGAGAAAAGAAAAAACAAAAAAAAGGTTTAAGAACATGTCCACTACACCAGTGGTTCCCAACTTTTTTTTCCCAAAGAAAGGCCAGTTAATTCCGACCCCAAGATCATACAGACTAGCCCCACTAGCAGTGAACAGAGCAAAACAATGCAATATACAGAGTCCAGCAGTAATGAATTGTAGAAAAACTAACTCGTTCAAGTCATTACTCCCCAAAAAGGGGAGGTTAAGATATTATGTCCCCCAAAAGTCGAAACCTCCCTTTATTGAGGGGGTTATTTATCTAAGTAATCAACTTCCACATGTATAAACCCTGTGTTGTGATATTTTATAGCTCAAAACTTAGTTTGGCCCATGGACATTCAATAATTTTATGTACATACAACTGAGAGAAATAGTCACATAAACTCTGAAAGGATGTACCAAAAGTTAAGAGATTTCCTCCATCTAGTTGGAGCTGGTGACAAAATCTTCACCATTTATTCTAAGATAAAGACTCATAAGCTTTTAAAAAATCTGTTTACACCAAATGCTATGATTGATGGAAAGCATATAAGGTATGTTTTCACAATCTAACCTCACATGGCAACAAACTAGAACCTTTACTGAGTACACTTCTCCTGAACTGAGCTCAGACTTGGTAGTAAATGGAAGATATTAGTTAACTATTGTTATTCAAAGCAGTAATTACCTTCATGTTTGAGTTCAGCATCTCTTGGAACTCCTCTGGATTCATCTGAGGGACACTCTGTACCATATCCATCAAAGCTCTGCCAACAGAATTATCAGCTTGAGTTCTTCCAGCCTACAGGAACAAAGAAAGTCAGAATATTTTAAAACATAAAACCAGACATCACACTACTCATTGTTAGCAACATACACTGAGTGGTCACAAGTAAATAGACACCTAATTTTTCATCACTTAACT
>NW_013672318.1:1986-3902 GCF_000517525.1 Limulus polyphemus
GCCCTGGCCGAGCCAATCTCCCGACATGAACCTCATCGAAAACCTCTGGGCCATACTCGACCGGCAAGTCAAGAAACAACCAAAAAACCAACTGCGAAGAGCGATCTACTCCAAGTTTTGAAGCAAGAGTGGACAAAAATCGCACAATCTAAAATTGACGAGATGATTCTCACTATGCCCCAAAGGATCAACGAACTCCACGAAGTGAAAGGAAGATCTACTAGATATTAATTAAATTATAAATATATCAATTCATGTGAATATGACTGAAAAATTTCATTTTTTCTGAAAAGGATTGAGTCTATTTACTTGTAACCATGCTTTTTATGAGAAAAACAACTTGTGCAAATTAATTTGTGAATTACATAGGTGCTTAAAATGATGCAATATGACAGAGAAATAGCAAGAAAACATTTATTCTATAACCTTGCAAATATCTGTATTATATCAGTAGTTATTAATTTTATCAAAACCATAAAAAAAAACACAACACTACAATGTTTGAAAAGTTTGTCCTAATTTTGATTTTCTTTCATTTCTACAAGATCTCGTGTTCTCACTCCTTCTTGGTTGGTTTTGTATCCAATAATCTCAGATTTCCCCTAACGTTTTTAATTTGATTTTATTGTCTTTGGCTGCCATCTTCTTATTTAGCTTCATGAATGACCATAGTGAATTATAGATCTATTACTGTGGTACTCGATTCATAAATAACGTTTCTGTTTTCTTCAGGGGTGTAATGTCATGGAATATGGCCTTCGCACATGTGCATGTATCAAATAGTAAAGATTTCTATTTGTTTTAAAAACTCTGTGTAAACGTGCTTGTAACCGAGGAAAACAGACACGTACGACAAACATATATATATACAACGAACTCCAATTGGTACTTCTCTTTCATAAATAAGACTAATAAGCTCAAGTTAAATTAATACTAGTGATATTTCCCAATGTGAAATTAAAATACTAAACACTGCCTCAACATGCCGTTTTCAATTTAAGGAATACAACTGAAAGATGTGCAACAAATGACCAGAAGAGGCTTAGGGATCAAGTACCATAACAATTTTTATGTTGTATGAGAGTTCATAATTATAACTGAATAACAACTAGCTATTTGTCAGCTACTCATCTCTGTATTACTTTCCCAGCAAAGAATTGAATTAAATCAGTAGACTTACCAAGACGTCATCTACATATCCAATGACAATATCTAAAAGTTCTTGGATGTTCCGAGTTGATCCAGTTATCTGATCAAAGTCAGGTTTGCATTCAACACTCTTCTGTTTGTTAAACTTTGTACCCTGGCAGACTTTCACTGGTGGAATACATAAAGTTTACACGCTGAGTTATGAAAAACAACAAACCATACTTAAATAAACTTCTTACATCACAATATTATTACATAGGCAATCTCATTCTACAACATTACACTATGGCTTAGTGTTAACTGTATGTAAGAAAACAAGAGGTTTCGATGAGTTAGAATAAAATTAACAATTTTACTTTTTCACGGCTATTAACTGTTGATTCATTTGTAGGTCTTGTATAATTACAGTTTTCACTAGCCCTCATCTTCAGTATGTAGGTCTTGTATAATTACAGTTTTCACTAGCCCTCATCTTCAGTATGTAGGTCTTGTATAATTACAGTTTTCACTAGCCCTCATCTTCAGTATGTAGGTCTTGTATAATTACAGTTTTCACTAGCCCCCATCTTCAGTATATGATGATCATTTGTAGGTCTTGTATAATTACAGTTTTCACTAGCCCTCATCTTCAGTAAATGATGATTGTATAATTACAGTTTTCACTAGCCCTCATCTTCAGTAAATGATCATTTGTAGGTCTTGTATAATTACAGTTTTCACTAGCCCTCATCTTCAGTAAATGATGATTGTATAATTACAGTTTTCAC
>NW_013672318.1:4749-9515 GCF_000517525.1 Limulus polyphemus
AAAAATCCCTTGGGTAGTGACTTACAGAAACATCCTTATCTGATCCAGCTGAGAAGTTCTGGTACTGAATAAAAATCCCTTGGGTAGTGACTTACAGAAACATCCTTATCTGATCCAGCTGAGAAGTTCTGGTACTGAATAAAAATCCCTTGGGTAGTGACTTACAAAAACATCCTTATCTGATCCAGCTGAGAAGTTCTGGTACTGAATAAAAATCCCTTGGGTAGTGACTTACAGAAACATCCTTATCTGATCCAGCTGAGAAGTTCCGGTACTGAATAAAAATCCCTTGCGTAGTGACTTACAGAAACATCCTTATCTGATCCAGCTGAGAAGTTCCGGTACTGAATAAAAAACCCTTGGGTAGTGACTTACAGAAACATCCTTATCTGATCCAGCTGAAAAGTTCTGGTATTGAATGAAAGGCCTTCTTTCAGGGGAATAAAAGTAACATCTTGCATGCTACCTTTACACACCTTTAATTTGGAATACAAAATGGTAAAATGTTTTAAAAAAAAAATACATCTGTAATCTATGTGATTTTCAAAGTAGATGTTAGATCTATTGGTTTATCAATGCTCAACCAATTTGCGGCATTCACAGCATACCCAATATTCTGCTTACAAGTCAAAATTGTACCATACCTTGTGTAAGGTTTGATGCTAAGGTGACCCTCAGTCAAAAAGGTATCAACAGTGAGATGTATCGGATTGTTTGCTTCTCTGCTGTAGTAATCATGAATTAACACCGAGTGTTCTGTTACATCAGGTCCTGTAGCATACCTGAAGAGAAATAACAATACACTTTACAAAGCTCTTCATCAACAAGAAATCCCTAAATACGGACATTAGTCCTTCAAAGTGTTCACTAACCAGCTGCAGTTTAGTGATATAAATAACCCTGCTGGACTGTTATCTAGCTACCATGATACTTTAATCCTTGCTGGACTGTTATCTAGCTACCATGATACTTTAACCCTTGGACTGTTATCTAGCTACCATGATACTTTAACCCTTGGACTGTTATCTAGCTACCATGATACTTTAATCCTTGCAGGACTGTTATCTAGCTACCATGATACTTTAATCCTTGCAGGACTGTTATCTAGCTACCATGATACTTTAACCCATGATGTTTCTTTTTTCACAGTGGAAATATTTAACGAAGCTGCATAAAAACTAGGACGAACCTATTAAGAGATATCTGATTTTGGCTTAACTTTACCATAAATGGATGGGTGCAAAATTACACAATTGAATTTAAAAAATATACAGAAAATAAGTTTGTAGTCATTTTTCTGCAGGTTAAAAAAATTTATTAAATAAAAAGTTCTATCCAATTTTCGACATAAAATATCTAAGACTCAGCATCGCGAAAAACTCAGCCCTAATATGGCCATGCCTTTTTTTTATTACTCATTTGACAACTGACTATTATGCTTTCTATTTTAGTTAATATGCATCGTAGGTATGCTACATGAGGGTAATGTATCACAAAGACGACAAATATGGCATGTTCCTTTCTTTTGTTTTTTTGTGTTCATCACATAATCTGCCAGTTATTAATGCTTCTTGTTATCCGACTGAAAATCTGAAAGTTGTGTTGAAATCAGCTCAACTAATGTAGCTAAACTGTTTACTAAATATTACTATTGCACTTTATGCACTTTTCGATTATATGTTTCATAAATTTTTTTTCGGACAAATTTTTAGTAAAATATCCTACGTTTTCGCAGCCGCAGGTTTTAAAAGAAACTAAAAATTTTGATTCTGAATTGATTACACATCCCAACAAAAACATTGCTGTTGTGAATTTCCTGAATTTTTTCTGAGCCAAATTTGATTTTACACTTCAATCACTTTTGTATCACTTAAAAAGCTCCTGTGTTACATTCTTTTCATTGATACTGCTTGAATGACCAAAGAGAATTGCCAAAATTAAATATGAAATGAGTTGAGAAAAACATTACATATATTAAACATAACCTTCTAAGACAGTCGCTAAGTTTTTAGTTTTGTGATAAAATTATATTACTAAAACATCAATAAAATTCAAGTTTTTATATGCAAATTAAAAAATATACTAACCATCCAACAATCACTTCACTGGGATTAACTCTTCGATGAAATTCAAACATATCCTTAGCAAACTCCATATTAATGGCTACCTTAAAACAAATGATATAATATGTAACTAAAGGATGCATACAAAATAAACTGACACAGATTAAGTCAAAATAAAAAACTACAATTCTGAGATGCTGTTTAATATAAACACAAATATTAACATAGATAATTTCTCAGATTGTTTTCAAAACGTGAGACATTTACATAAAATGAAAATGGTCAAAAACACTCATGCTGACAGAATTTTGTAAACACTAGCCATTGTTAATTATGAAGTGATAAACCCACCACCAAGTCGTGACTATTCTTATCAGTGGGATCATGCCTCCATGGTCCCAGAATATTTCTGCAACAAGACGTGAACCACGGACCTTCGGGTTCACAATGACAACTAAGATAGGAAATTAATTGTTGTTTTTAAACAACCTCTATTATGGTTACCACTAATACCTACAATTTAAGACAGCCTAAAAAATGAGAAGCACATGAAAGAACATATTTATGGGTAGAATTACAAGTATTTACAAATTATTTATTTAGTTAAAGAATGATAATTTTGAAATTAACAAATTCCTATAATAAACAAAAGTTTTGAAAAGTGTTGAAACTTCACAATCCAAACAAAAATGTTATATTTTCAATATTATCCTGAATTATCAGAAAATGAAATAAATTCTACAATCAGTAGTAACATCAAAAATTAAAAAAACCATAATAGCTTAAATAACCTAATAAACCCTTACTGAATTTGAACATTTCAAGTTATCTATTTTCCTCATCATGTATAAAACACAGATCAATATAATTTGTAGCTAGATTTTTTTTGTGTACTTACCTCATCTTCCAGCTCATTATGTGGCACACAGAAACAATTGGTTACCTCAACCGCTCCTTTTTCTTGTATACCTAAACACAGTTTCAAAAATAATACATATACCACAATTAATATACAGTTCTTACAGAGTTAGTGAATTAACACATTCTATTTGTACTTATTACATGTTATGTTTACTTCACAAACGTTTAGAGAAAAAGTATAAATGTATGAAAACCACTCAGGTTAGAACAGTATCTTTTCTAATATATACAGTTGTTTTAGCAGAATAAGTACAAGATCATCTGGGGGATCAAAAGGATAAAGGCCTCTGATTTATTTTGTTGAATTATGAAGGCAATAGGACAAAGATTATATTTTTGAGATTAACAAATGGAATGAGTTACTACTGACGACAGTAAGTTACTACCATTGCCCTAGCTTTGCTGTTTCAGATGGGCACGCTGCCCCACCCCTCTATTCTCCTGCTCCACCTATTTTCTTTATGTTTGATGATTTTCCCTACTCTACAACCTAATATTAAAAAAGTCTATGCTACACAGTTCAAAATCTATGGCATGCACCCTCTAAAACCCTGCTTGTCAAACTGACCCTTGTTATATCACTGATGACTGACCTGCCAATTATGTCACTGATGAACAGAATAAATCTAATATTTGCATCGCTGCAACTCTACAAACATCCCCATACATACAGTGTGTATTTTCTCTCGCTCCAGTACCATGAAAATCCTACACAGTACACACGTGGCAGTGTTGGAAACATCACTTCTCAATTCCACATGTAGCACATGAAACATAAGGCGAGAGTTGTCGTATAGTATCACTTAAACATGATGGAATTAAGTGGAAGAACTATCGTTGCCAAATACTATTTGTCCTTTATGTGACAGAATTTATTTGGAGGAAATCGCCCAATAATTTGTTCCAGAGAAATTTCAGAATGAGAAAAATTGTGAACTACTACCAGTCTGACCTGTTATAAGTTGTTGAAATTACAGAAGTTATTTACTATACGTAATCAACATAGTTTTAGAAACATGTTTTCTCATTGACCAACTACCACATTTTTTATGCAACTTCTGCTTTTTTGAATGAAAGCTCCTTTGTTGATGATATACACCTTTATTTCAGAAAGCCTGTGATAAGCTTTATCCAAGTTATTCACAAAATTGTTTTGGTAGAAAAGAGGTCTGTTCTGGGAACTTTGTTATTCAATACTTTCTAGCTTCCAAGTTGAAATGATTCTCAAGCCAACGATGGTTCCAAGATTCTTTTTTAAGGAGTAAAATGGTGGATTGTGGTACATGTATTCTCAAATAAAATGACAGCCTACATATTTATGTGTGTCACATTTCTTCACTCATTTTTCCTTCACCACATCTCACAGACCTGTCATCAACCTAGTATACCTTAATAGTGGTCCAACATCCCAAACCCCAGAACTAACCAAACCTTTATACCTGTCATCAAGCTAGTATACCTTAATAGTGGTCCAACATCCCACCAGAATTAACCAAATCTTTACACCTGTCATCAAGCTAGTATACCTTTATAGTGGTCCAACATCCCACCAGAACTAACCAAACCTTTACACCTGTCATCAACTTAGTATACCTTTATAGTAGTCCAACATCCCAAACCCCAGAACTAACCAAACCTTTATACCTGTCATCAACTTAGTAAACCTTAATAGTGGTCCAACATCCCAAACCCCAGAACTAACCAAACCTTTATACCTGTCATCAACTTAGTAAACCTTAATAGTGGTCCAACATCCCAAACCCCAGAACTAACCAAACCTTT
>NW_013672318.1:10396-11348 GCF_000517525.1 Limulus polyphemus
CTACACCTGTCATCAACCAAGTATACCTTAATACTGATCCAACATCCCAAACCCCAGAACTAACCAAACCTTTACGTCTGTCATCAAACAAGTATAACTTAACCCTTTTGAGACAGGTCACGGGTGAAAGGCCATGTCATCTTGTTTGTTGACTCACATTCAAAAGTTTATTGAACTACTATTTCATGAATACATGTCAATAACTTTGTTATCAAACTGTATATTATAATTCAAATTTTAGTAATATACATTACTCAATTTCTTATTTTAAAAGGAAACAGATAAACATTGATTTTTGTGTGTCACGTGGTATGGTGAATGCAGTACTGGTTCCAATTAGATGTTTGTGAAGTCAAAATACTAAATCTATAGTTTCTTACTAATTAGAAACTCAAATTACTGATATTGACAAGCTAGTATATAAAATAATAACTGCTTATCTTTTCAATTTGCTAAGATATTTCTCATGTAATACATCAAAAACAGTGGCACCCTACCCACCTCTTTCCATTTTTGGAAACGCTCCCACATATACACTTACTTCTATACATATGACATGAATAACCAATCAAAAGCTTTCTCAGCCATTTTAACAGGCTTTGCACCATTTCTTTCTTTTGAACCAATATTTCAATGAAGTAGGGTGTCTTTAGACTGCTCAAAATTTCATATTTTTTTAGAATAAAATACATCTTAATTACTGAGCTTGATAAATTATAGTGGAATTCTATAGTATTAATGTAGTAATTTATTATTTTTTACTTTACAAAATTTTTAAAGGCTTAGCAACCTACATCAAGCAGCAACCGAGTACAAAGGTCAGAACTAGAAGAGATAATTGATGGCTTTACTTCTTTATTTCTGTTCTATGTTTGAAGAAAAATAAGTTTAAGAACTTATTTCTAAATAGTAATAATCTATATATGCATAATAATTGAAATTTGACTGTATT
>NW_013672318.1:12011-20536 GCF_000517525.1 Limulus polyphemus
CAATGTTTCTAACTAATAACACAGAACAAGTGTATAGACAATGTTTCTAACTAATAACACAGAACTAGTATATAGACAATGTTTCTAACTTGTAACACAGAACAAGTGTATAGACAATGTTTCTAACTAATAACACAGAACTAGTATATAGACAATGTTTCTAACTAATAACACAGATCTAGTACATAGATAATGTTTTTAACTTGTAACACAGAACTAGTATATAGACAATGTTTCTAACTTGTAACACAGAACTAGTGTATAGACAATGTTTCTAACTAATAACACAGAACTAGTATATAGACACTGTTTCTAACTAGTAACACAGAACTAGTATATAGACAATGTTTCTAACTTGTAACACAGAACTAGTGTATAGACAATGTTTCTAACTAATAACACAGAACTAGTATATAGACAATGTTTCTAACTAATAACATAGATCTAGTGTACAGACACTGTTTCTAAATAACACAGATCTAGTATACAGACAATGTTTCTAACTTGTAACACAGAACTAGTATATAGACAATGTTTCTAACTAATAACATAGATCTAGTATATAGACACTGTTTCTAAATAACACAGATCTAGTATACAGACAATGTTTCTAACTTGTAACACAGAACTAGTATATAGACAATGTTTCTAACTAATAACATAGATCTAGTATATAGACACTGTTTCTAACTAATAACACAGAACTAGTATATAGACAATGTTTCTAACTAATAACATAGATCTAGTATATAGACACTGTTTCTAACTAATAACACAGAACTAGTATATAGACAATGTTTCTAACTAATAACACAGATCTAGTATATAGACAATGTTTCTAACTAACACAGATCTAGTGTATAGACAATGTTTCTAACTAATAACACAGAACTAGTGTAAAAGACAATGTTTCTAACTAGTAACACAGAACTAGTATATAGACAGTGTTAAACTATAGTTTGTACATGAAGGGGTTTATAGACACAGCATTGAGCTTTAGTATGTACATGAAGGGGCTTATAAACACAGCATTAAACAGTGTTGATGCATCATCTTTTTCATATTTAACAGTGAGGACTGTAGGACTAATGGATGCAAGTATAAATTTTAGCGAGGTAGGAGTCATCTTCAGCTAAGATAGTTTCATTTTTCTAACAGTGTGGTTGGCCTTTGGAATGGGTTGCCTTCAGATGTTGTAGAGGCAGTAAATTTAAATGAGTTTAAGAAAAAGCTTGATAAGTATATGAATGATAAGAGCTGGCTTTAAGGTTTTTTTTTAAATTACTATAATTTAGTTTAGAGAATGGAACAGCCGAGATGGACCAATGCAATAGGTCCCATGTTGTCCCAAAACAGTTATGTTATGATTTATAGTTATAGCAGAGAAACCTCAAGTCAGATTCCATACACCTTAGCAAGAGTACAAGTATCGTAAGAAATGTTATTAATTAACACAAGCTACATTAGTGAACGAAATTACCTGCATGACACCTTACGCCACACTCAATAACTAGTGCTAGTACTACGTACTACAAAACAGTCAGTATTAAGCCTACTTTATAACTACAAGTTTTGTTAACATTCGTGGCAGTATTATTACTGTTTTTACCGTAAACATCTACACTCTCATACCTAGTAAAGTTCCAATTACACGATTAGCACCCTCATGTCTTCTTTCGTAAGAATCGACAATGCTAAAAAGGATAACAGGATGAACTTTAACAATCAAGTTCGGAGACATTTTTAAAACGTGTATAAAAGGTAGCGCTGTAGTCACTACATGCACTCGGTTGTTCCACTCAAGAATTTTTTTAGATCCTGGTGCTGTGTATAAAAATCTTGAAATTAGTTCTCAAGCTATTATGAGTTATTCAAAATATATATTTGTAATATATTTAGAACATTTCTTTTCAGTTTTACTACTTGTAACACTAGTAAAATCCATTTGATTAATTTTTAACATAAAATATAAAAAAGTGAAATAAAAACTGATGAAAATAATAAAGTGCCATTATTAGCATACACAAAGTAAAATATTTAAATCGCAAATAGTACCGTCCATTATTTTTAGCCATAGTTGCCATATATTCAGAAAACGTAGTTTTATGTTACATTAAATAAAATGAACTTTCAATAAAAATTTGTTTATTTTTAAAGAAAAACTATAACTTATATTCTCTAAGGGCATACTAAGGAGAATACACAAAAAATATAATTAAATTGTAAATCGTAGTTCTTCATCTTTAATATTAATTGCAACTGTAATCTTATATGCGCAAAACCTTAACTGTTACGTTAAAACAAACTTTCTATCAAAACAAGTTCATTCATAGATTAAAAATAACACAACATATTCTCCATGTTGTATATTCAAGTTAAACTGATTTTTCTTAGTGCGATAGGATAGTTCCGCAGAATAACAGAAGATTCAACGAGATATTTATTATTAAAAAATGCTGTTTCTAGGTTTGACATAGTTTGGTGTTGTTATATAGCTCGAGCACGATTCGTAATGTGTGGACCATGGGATCGAAACCTCCCACCAAACATGTTCGTCCTTTCTGACGTATGGTGATATAATGTGTTAGTAAATGTGCAGATATCCTTCAAATAGCTTGGTATGCTCAAAGATTGGATTATCAAGCCAAGATGTCTGTTTTATCCCATATATGCCTTTCTTTTATAGAATTATCTACCTAATGAATGGATCTGTATTTTTTCGTGTTTTATGTTTGTCACTTGTTTTCAGGTCTGTCAGTGTGGACTCTGCTAAGATACTTAGTTATACTTTGTTCAGTGGCAAATGCTCACGTTCTTTCCTTTCATTCAATAATCACAATATCATCAACTAATTTAGCTTAGCTAACCTTCGTGAAAATGGTTATTACAAATATTTCTATTTCTACACGTATTTTGGGGAAAATAGAGCATCACTTTAAAAGAGAATGTTAAATAATTTGAGCTTGTCTAAGGCATTATTCATAACTTCAAGCAATTCTCTTATGTACGATTTTGTAATTGGGAAAGAACAAGTGTGTTGGATCTTCAAAGATAACTGACGTGTATAATTTTGAAACGCAATTAAACCATTAATCAAACAATTTGACTATGTTTTTAAACCCTTAAAATTACTGAACTTCCTTTAAAAGCTCTTGCCATTTAGCACTAGAGCAAAAGTGGTTATACACGCCTCTTAAAAGGTCTTCAAGACTAATCAACCTTCCATGATGGAATTGTGCCACAGGAAATACCAATGATCTCTAGATGTTACTCTGGAAGGGAAGACCAAAGAATTTGCTTTGGTTGTGGGCTGGTATAGCACTATAAAATGAACTGTCGATCACAGCAATATTACAAAATTACCCATTCTGTACAACTGTTTGGAGATGCATGAGGATCATAGCAGCTGTGCAAGGACAGATACTGAGAGACAATTTTATAGAGTTATACTGGGTTCGAAATCCTTCTAGGTTCATCCTCAATGATAAAAACAACTTTCCTGAAGGCAATATCTCTGTTTGCTGAAGATTTGTAGCAGTGTTGTATATTCCTTTACATGAAGTGTAGCTTTCATAATGATACTAGGCATCTGCAAAATGCAAATCTGATACTACTTTCAAATATGCATCTGTGATGCCAGGTCATCTCTTTCATTGCAACCTTCTGGTATATGCAGCTTTACCTTCATAGCTCTGCACTGAACAAGACATTGCCATCTGTTTAGATTTTTAGGGTTATTTGGGAAGCAATTATCATTGTAATTAAGATGCTAAATTAAAATGCATTGTCATTTCATGCTAAAGTTAAAGGGTGAGTATTAAACTCATTTTTTACAGAGTTTGTGGGGACTTCCTTTGCGATCCACGACATCCAGTACATTTTAATTCTCCTTGAATGTGTGACTTCAAGGTAAAACTTGAGATATATTATTGTGAAAATTTGTGAGTTTATGATAGTCTTCTAATCTTACTTGCAGTTCTACGTGAAAAATGTCTTTCTGCTCAATACTGGATGAAATTATTTTTATCTTTGCTTTTCTATCAGTGATAAATGGACCAATCTTCTGACATTTAAAGCAGCAGCTAGATGGTGTTTCTGTCAAATTAAAACATAAACTAAGGTTTGGCTTACAGTAATTATAGTCTGTACTTAAACTGATAGGACAGATGCTATTGCAAACAGTTTTATAATATAGCTCACTCGGAGTACTTATGTATTGAAACTTTGTCATTAGTTTTAGTCTCCATGGTCAGACTTTTGTAAAGACACTTCAACAGACCAAATATGCATCTTTTTTTAAAGGTTGGTTTATATTTTTTATTCTCTCTAGTATTAAGATTTATTTGAGTGTAAAAAAAAAACAAAAAACATGCCAACTAAGAATTTAACTGACTCTTGAAGAGGACACATTTCAGTGAAGAAAAAACATTATATGCATGTAATTTCATTCTTTGCTCAATTTTCCAGGCAACCTGATGTCGGGATATGATATCCAGAAGTCTGTCTCGATTTAAGCTTTTGGGTTTTTTTCCTTTACATTTCGTATGGATCAGTCCCATTAATAATTTTTACTTGTAAAGTTGCCTCCATAAATTATCTAACTCATCTATATATTATATTTTGGCTTTATGTTTGTAATCCATAACTTATTTTTATGAGAATCTTCACCAAATTTAACTCATAAGATGGCTACCATCAATAGCTCCTAGAGGTTGTGATATCAAAAAAAAAAATGCATGTTAGAGCTTGTGAGGCCCACTGATTATAACCTACAAATTAGGATGACATGATAAATCTTACAGTTGATGTCCACTAAATGATTTTAAAAATAGAATAGTATAGCTCTTAAACCAATAGACATATTGGAGTAATCTCTAGTATCTCTCTTGATATTTCAGTTGGAAGACTGCATCAAAAACCTTTCAAATAGAAGTGTTCTTGTCTTAAATTTGTTGACATTTAGGTGTAGAAAACCTTATGTCATCTTAGCTATGATTTTAACATATACACTGGGATTCTTCTGATTACTTCATCCAACATTATGACTAATGATTTTAACATATACACTGGGATTCTTCTGGTTACTTCATCCAACATTATGACTAATGATTTTAACATATACACTGGGATTCTTCTGGTTACTTCATCCAACATTATGACTAATGATTTTAACATACACACTGGGATTCTTCTGGTTACTTCATCCAACATTATGACTAATGATTTTAACATACACACTGGGATTCTTCCAGTTATTTCATCCAACATTATGACTATTTTCATTAACTGTTTTCATTGATCTAACTGGCTGAAGTGGCTTTATGTTTTAAGCACAGAAGTTATCAGTGAATATGCCTCAACACATAAAAAAATAAAACCTTTTTATTTTTCTAGGAAGTCTAGAAGTATCTTATTGTTTGTTTTTTACGTGAAATCTGAAAATATTCACTTTCCTTTACTATCTAAGGATATCATTTTTTCTTACTATCTCACAATACCATGTTCAGACTTCAATCCATAAAGCATTACTATGTCTTTATGTGCTTCAAAGCTGTATCTATGATCAGATAATGTAGTTGTAAACCACATTTTTAAATTAGACACTTGTATCATTGTTTGGTCAGAGGAAGGTTGGACATAGCATAATGGATGTGGAATAATGAAAAGAACCTACCTGAAAGTTTAGGAAATGACTTGAGAAGTACAAAACATAAGCTAGGCTAAAGTAGATAGGTTACTGAGCTAGTAAATTTAGTATATTATGCATTATTGAGTATTTTTCAGTAAGTTACACCGAGTCAGAAGAAGTGAGGTTGAGATTACTAGTTGGTTTTAATGTTCTAATTACTGAGTTTTTATTTCAACAAGGGAACGGACATACAAAAGAATTCGAAGATAAAATTATTGTATTAGCATTTATTGTGTTTTTATGCCTATCAGTGATAATCAGTTAAGCTAAGATGTAAAACTTGTAGTAGAAGAGATAAACTCTTTTGTTATCATTAAGTATGTGGACTCGACTTCACATTCTTCTTTTTACTAAATAATCCAATAACAACTTCCCAGCAACAAAAACTGTGACCCCATACATTGCGTGTTACACTATGTATTTGTGGGCAAGAAGAAAAATAAAAAACACTCAACTAGATTTACACAAACAAAAAACGTTTATTTATAATTTTTTGTTCACTGCATCCTGTATTAGTGCATTTCAAACTCTGAAATACTGCAGCACATTCACATTTCTAAACTCCTAATTCTACAGTTTCTTAACTCGGTAACTTAACAGACAATAGGACAGATCATTTTTAAGCCTAGGAAACGTAACCGTGGAAATACTGTATTTTTACTACTTTAATGGCACCATGCATTGTTCCATAATTTCTATATGTATCTACTTTGTCTTGGAAGCTTTTATGACAATTTTGAGTGAAATATTTGTTGTGATTATTTGCTTCCATGTATGAAAATGTGGCTGTCACAACATTTATCTGCTGCGGAGACAAAACCTCACCATGTCAATCACAACCATGTTTAAGCTACCCAGTCCACTTTCTTAAAACAGGTATGTAGGCCTCCGTTTAAACTGCAGTAAAATGTTGTGCAGAACCCCACAGTGACCTTGATTCAAACATAAGATCTGTTGACTTAAAATTCTACTTGTCGAGCTCAGGTTTCGAATTTTTTTGAATTCTAAAACCCAAGACTATTCATTTTTGTAAGACTATACACCCAGTTGTGATAAGTAACAGAGTGTGTAGAATTATCTTCAAGAACAAAATGTATCTTATCTCAGATTAAAGGATAAAAAACCCTTCAACATTCCTTCATTCCCATCCTACACCTCATTGTTCCATGTTCACAAGACCCTTCATGTACATACTAAAGTTTCATGTTGTGTTCACAAACCCCTTCATGTACATACTAAAGTTTAATGTTGTGTTCATGAACCCCTTCATGTACATACTAAAGTTTAATGCTGTGTTCACAAACCCCTTCATGTACATACTAAAGTTTAATGCTGTGTTTATAAACCCCTTCATGTACATACTAAAATCAATTTCCTTTACAATCTTAAACACCTCAATCAGATCCCCTCTACTCTTTTTTTCAAGAGAAAACAATTTGATAGATTTCAGCCTCTCCTCGTATGATAACCCCTTCATGCCAGGCACTATTCTAGTAACCCTTTCCAACAGTTAAATGTTTTTCCGAAGGTAAGGAGTCCCAAACTGAATGCCATATTCCAAATATGGTCTAACCAGTGACCGGTACAATATAAATATAACCTTTTTAGACTTGTATTCGATATTTCTATAGATAAAACCTAAAATCTTATTTGTCCTACCACTAAAAACAGCACACTGTTTGGATGGCATTAGAGACTGGTCAACTAATACACCAAGATCCCTTTCCTTCATAACGCTATCAAGATTATTCCCATCCAAATTATTCTTATAATTCAAATTATGATAACCCATCTGCAGCATCCTATTCACAGCTAGCAACATCCAAGACCTTAATATCATATGCAAAGTTAAGTAATTTATTGACTATTCCTTCATCTAAGTCATTGATGTAAATCAAAAAGAGCAAAGGTCCTAAGATTGAGCCCTGAGGTACCCCACTTGTGACATTAATCCGATTTGACTTAACTCCATTTGTAACAACCTTCTGCTTTCTTCTATCCAGTTAGCTAAATTATCCTCCACACCTATAGAGATAATTTTTTTTACAAGCCTTTTATGTGGTACCTTGTCAAAGGCTTTCTGAAAATCCAGATACACCAAATCTACACCCATACCCTTATCTACATAAGCAGTAACCTTTTCAAAGATTGTTAAAAGATTTGTAAGGCAAGATTTTCCCCAGTGAAACCATGTTGACTATCCAATAAAATTCTAAGCTTTGTTAAATTACTTTGCAAAGCATCTTTTAACAGACTTTCCTGAATGTTTTCCACAAATGATGTAAGTCTAATGGGTCTATAATTACTGTGACAATTTTTATCACCTCCCTTGAAAAGAGGAGTTACATTAGCTAACTTCCAATCCTCTGGTACCTGCCCACTAGTCAAGGACTGACAAAAAGTAGTAGCAAGTGGCTCATATATCCAATCTTTAACCTCCTTCAAAACCCTTGGGGGAATATTATCTGGCCCAGGAGCCTTATCGTTTTTTAAACTTCCCAATTCTTTCTTAACAAGCTCAGAATTAATGCAGTCATCTTGTTTGATTTCATTTCCATTTATCAACTGTTTAAAATGGGGAATACTGCTTAAATCTTTGTCAGTAAAAACCGAAGAAAAAAAGCAAAATTTAATAATCCAGCCCCCTCATAATGATCAGATACTAGACTTCCTTTATCATCTCATAAGGGCCTTACCCCCATCCTAACATTTTGTTTACCCTTAATGTATTTAAAGAAATCCTTACTGTTAATTTTTACATTTTTAGCCAACCTTTTCTCATACATTCTTTTTGATGTCCTAATTTCCTGTTTCAACAACTTTTGTGATCTTCTAT
>NW_013672318.1:21477-31980 GCF_000517525.1 Limulus polyphemus
AAACATTGTCTATTTTCTAGTTCTGTGTTATTAGTTAGAAACATTGTCTATATACTAGATGTGTGTTATTAGTTAGAAACATTGTCTATATATTAGATGTGTGTTATTAGTTAGAAACACTGTCTTTACACTAGATCTGTGTTAGTTAGAAACATTGTCTATATACTAGATCTGTGTTACAAGTTAGAAACATTATCTATACACTAGATCTGTGTTAGTTAGAAACATTGTCTATACACTAGTTCTGTGTT
The DNA here is from genome assembly GCF_000517525.1 of Limulus polyphemus. Classification (NCBI taxonomy): domain Eukaryota; kingdom Metazoa; phylum Arthropoda; class Merostomata; order Xiphosura; family Limulidae; genus Limulus; species Limulus polyphemus. The sequence goes on from NW_013672318.1 coordinate 21,729, forward strand.
ACAAGTTAGAAACATTGTCTATATACTAGATCTGTGTTACAAGTTAGAAACAGTGTCTATTTTGAGTCAAGTTATTCTACACCTGAGGAGTGTCTCCCTGACTCATGGCAAAAGTCATCCTTGAGATGAAGCCTGAAATACACAGTATTCATTCCAGTTCCTTCCTATGCTAAACTCAAAGCCTAAAGATCAAGCATTACATTACATGAGTCTGTGTGGTCTCCATATTTGTGCTCAAACTCTAATGCAGATCCTTCTTTATTCATAGCAACTAGATCAACTAAACTTATAAAAGTTAAGTATCATTTAAACTGTTTTATATCTCCATATTTGACTTGTTAAATCTGAGGAGGAGAATTTGTCAACATCATCTAACGCCATGAAACTATGTATTTACAAAGATTATAGTAAACTGATAACATGTCTCAGGAAGAAGTGAAAGACTCGTCACAATCCAAGACTTAAATGCATATAGCACAAAGTCATTCTCCACTATGATAAAAATTTAGATTTGTGTTTTTTTTATATAAGTTTATAGTACTGATACATTCTTATCAACAAAATTAATCCAACAAGTTTTTTGTTTTTTTAAACCAATTTATAGATTAATTCCATAGATAGGCACCAAGTGAAAAGCACAAAAATTACACTTTATTTATAAAGTTCTCTAAGTAGGTCTATATGGTGCAGAGATGAGCAAGCATCGGGACAAACCTTGACATTTATGTCAGTAGCTTTCAGCTGTGTATACATAAGGATAAAAACTATTTTCTATATACTTTCTATCTTCTGAGAAAAGAGTGACCCACAATGATTAAGAAACACAAATACATAAGTAAAGTTTGTCTTCACTTAAGTTTGATTCGATCAGCTACAAGTCAACAATTGGAAATCGTGAAGCATATAAATACTAGATACATCAAGCATATAAGTACGAAAGTTAAAAAATTGGATTTCTGAACAACATATATAAGATATGTTACAAATATTTTGTTTTACTCCTCTACTAAAATCAATAGAGCAAAAATCTATAAAATATCTAACTGAATTTGCATATTTATTCATCTAAATTGTGAATATAATTTGAAGAAACTATTGTCAGATCTCTTTACTTGCATCTACATTTTAAACACTGAAAAACTTTTTTTTAAATGTTTTCCGATATCCTACTAAACATTCCCTTTCTCCATAGAATATAATTATACACTTAAGTTACTCTAGACAGAGCTATGTTATGTTCTTCTTTCTAAACAAATGAAATTATGCTTTTCCAGAGACAGTGGAGTTGAACACAATCTTGTTCAAGTAATAGCTGTGTTCATTAAACGAAAGGGGTGCAGTTGAAGTGACGGCCAAGTTGACGAAATGAAACATCACTGACTCACCTTCTGTTATTCTGTGGAGTTGAGACCTGTATATGGAGACTCAATAAAGTCAATAACAAGAAAATGTTAAAGATTACAAACACCAAGTATTCAAACATTTGCATTAATTTTTAGTCATGATCAAAATGCATTATTACTTAGTTTTAATAATTTGTAAGTTTGATTACAGAAATAATAAGTTTTGAAATTGCAGCAATACAAAAAATAAATTGGATCTTTCTGTTTATAAATAATAATAAACCATAAAATATTGAAGTTCAATAACAAAGGCAATAAGTTTTAGAATATCAAGGTTAGATGCCAGAAGTAATAAAACTTAAAACATTAAGAGTATATCCCAGTAATAATAAAACAGTTAGATTATATCCCAGAAATAATAAAACTTACAACATTAAGATTACATACCAGAATAAATAGAACTTAAAACATTAAGATTACATACCAGAAATAATAAAACTTAAAACGTTAAGAATATATCCCTGAAATAATAATAAGCTTTATAAAATGTTAAGATACAAAAACAATCAGTTTATGGTCAGAGGCTTTCAACAGTGAATACATAAAATTTAAAAGTTAGGATTAATGAGTTGTTAACAACAGTAATAATTTTATGGCTTCTGATTAATGTATTGGACTTACGTTAATTTGGAACTGGGTTATCTTGTGGATACCGTGTCCATGATATTAATTTTTCAGGAGATCTGTACAAGAAGAGTAGTTTAGCATAAAGATCTTCCTCCAGTGAAAACTCGCCACTCTCACGAACAAGATAGATGTCGAGACAGAGCTGGAGCACACGGTCCACATAAGGCATGTCACTGTAAATGATCTTGAAGCTGGTGCCTGTCACAGCACCACGAACTATTCTGGATACCACCAACACAAAGGTCGTGTATAATCCAACAATCCTAGAAAACAATAAGCAAAAGTTGTTACAACTGATGAAAAAAACACAATCCAACATTCCTAAAGCACAATAAGAAAAAGTTGTTATAACCAATGAAAACAACATAAACGTTGTGTACAATCCTACAACACAATAGGTTTTAAATCAAGTCATAAAGAACAATTAGTAAAACTTTACAGTGAATTTTTGTGAGAATTAACGAGCTGCTTTAACAATCTATCATTTTTTCTACTAATTATTCAAACAAAATTGCACGTGGACACTTCCACAGTAACAACAACTATCAACTTTACTGAGTTGAGCAAGGTTCATTGAGTGGACAGAGCTGTTGTTTACAACCATCAGCTTTACTGAGCTGAGCAAGGTTCATTGAGTGGACAGAGTTATTGTTTACAGCCATCAGCTTTACTGAGCTGAGCAAGGTTCATCAAGTGGACAGAGCTATTATTTACAACCATCACCTTTACTGAGCTGAGCAAGGTTCATCAAGTGGACAGAGCTATTATTTACAACCATCACCTTACTGAGCTGAGCAAGGTTCATCAAGTGGACAGAGCTATTATTTACAACCATCACCGTGCATATATTTCATTCATGCTTCACAGTCGACACTGCTATTTATACCATACATTTTGAGGTTCCTTTGTGATCAGAATGGTGTTATAATTGATACGATGCAGGCCTAATGGTTTTCAGGATAACTGACCTGATTTATACTTAGACTGCAATATAAAAATGAGACATGGAGACTAGTTAGCTTTACTGAGCTGAGTGAGATTCAACGAGTGGACAGAGTTGACTTTCAACAAGGTACAGAGTAGACACATGTTGTCAACATACGAACAGCCATTACCAACATTATTTTAACCAACTTAGGTTTTCTAACTAAATAATCTTTGAATTTATATGATGATTTATTATTTATAAAATCTAGCAAAGTTTTAAATCAACAAGAAAGTAAGAAACTATTACAGTTAAGGAAAAACCCAAAGAAAGACAAAACAGGATACAGCAGGTCCACTTAATTAATATGATTCCAAGGTTCACTAACTGTAAAGAAAAAACATAATGTGTAATGATGGCTTAAAAAAATGTTAAGTCATGTATTAGAAGTATATCACTTACAACATCAGCAAAATGCAAAGATTACATACCTAATGTATTTATACTACTTACAACAAAATATTACAATAAAAACTGAGAATATAAAAAAGGGGGGAATTAAAATTGTTTTCAAGTTGTTTATTATTTAAATATGAATGAAAACATAACAAAAGAAAATATATTTTAGGAATTTTGAAAGAGTATGCCACATTATAGTCATTCTAGGTTTGTGTTTAGAAAAGTATTCAACTCTAAAAAAAAAAGTAGAATGTGGAAATTCACTGAAGTATAAAAATATGTGACTTGGTTGTTACAAACCATACTCATAAATTAACTGAAGTATAAAAATATGTGACTTGGTTGTTACTACAAACCATACCCATAAATTACTGAAGTATAAGAATATGTGACTTGGTTGTTACAAACCATGCCCATAAATTCACTGAAGTATAAAAATATGTGACTTGGTTGTTACAAACCATACTCATAAATTAACTGAAGTATAAAAATATGTGACTTGGTTGTTACTACAAACCATACCCATAAATTCACTGAAGTATAGAAATATGTGACTTGGTTGTTACTACAAACCATACCCATAAATCAACTGAAGTATAAGAATATGTGACTTGGTTGTTACAAACCATACCCATATCCTGAAAGAGCAGAGAGTTCAGAGGGAAAAATTTTTTCATTGAAAGCAATCAGCTGCAAGTACTGGCAGTTTCTTGCTGAAAGAAATGAGTAGGGATAGCCAGTGCTGGTACACTCTTCCTGCACCTCCCACCACCGTGATTCAGCACTGATGTTACCAAAAGAGACATGTCTCAGACGTAGGGATAGATTTCTGAAGAGCTGCTGATCTGCATCAGGGTGGTGTTCTGAAAGTAACATCATTTAATTGGACATGTAACATAGATATGCATGTTATTTTACATATAACATAGATACACATATTATTCTATGTGTAACATAGATACACATGTTATTTTACATGTAACATAGATACACATATTATTTTATGTGTAACATAGATACACACACTATTTTACATGTAACATAGATACACACATTATTTTACCTCTATACACTCTTACAACATTCTAGTTCAATGTTTGATAACTTATGTTCTTGTTTAATGAAGGACCATTATTGCCACTCTATATAGAATGTTCTAGTATAATTTCTTATGTTGCACTGTAAGTTTGAATAAAGTTCTAAACATTCACACCAACAGTCTTAGGCCTCGACTCTACTTAAATACAAAGAATGTTATTGTTGTGGTTACAATAATGGTTATTAACAAGTACAAAAAATACCTAGACCTCAGCTTTACTTAATGTTATGGCTACAATAAAGGTTATTACCAGTACAAACAACACTAGACTTGAGTTGTACCCATTATGATGGGTACAATAAAGGTTATTTCCAGTACAAACAACACTTAGACCTGAGTTGTACCAATTGTGATGGATACAATACAGGTTATTATCAGTACAAACGATACTTAGGCCTCAGCCTTTCCTATTGTTATGGCTACAATAAAGGTTATTACCAGTATAAACAATACGTAAGCCTGAGCTGCACCTATTGTTATGGCTACAATAAAGGTTGTTACCAGTACAAACGATATTAGGCCTCAGCCTTTCCTATTGTTATGGATACAATAAAGGTTATTACCAGTACAAACAATACGTAAGCCTGAGCTGCACCTATTGTTATGGCTACAATAAAGGTTGTTACCAGTACAAACAATACGTAAGCCTGAGCTGCACCTATTGTTATGGCTACAATAAAGGTTGTTACCAGTACAAACGATACTTAGGCCTCAGCCTTTCCTATTGTTATGGATACAATAAAGGTTATTACCAGTTCAAACAATACGTAAGCCTGAGCTGCACCTATTGTTATGGCTACAATAAAGGTTGTTACGAGTAAAAACAGTACTTAGGCCTAAGTTGTACCCATTGTAATGGATACAATAAAAGTTATTATCAATAACGAACATCATGAACCATAATAGTGGTTCATAATAGGTTATTGCTCATGAATTTCACAAAAATTCTAATAGAACATATTGGCAAAAACCATCTTAAAAAGCAGACTTGTTCTTGAAACAAGACTCAAGACCTTCTATCTCAATGACTAAGGCTGTTAAAATATTGATAACAGCAAAAAAATTGATTTTCTGATTGCTAGACAAAATTCAAAATTCATCCATTTGTTCTTCATATTATTCTTTTTTCACAAACCTTAAAAAATGACTATGAATATTTTACCTACTAAAAAACTCCTTTGCAGGTCATAGGACTGTTTTTATGTGGATTCTTGAAAGAAAAGAAGAAAGAGATTTTCTGTTTTTTCATCGCTACTGGCCAAGTTTCTCTCCAAAGCCATTCAAGCACCAAAGTCTACAACAAATAAGGCTAGGTATACTGTGTAAAAATCTATGCACAGCTACTAAACAAACTCCTGCAAAGGTTATAGGGCTATTTTTAAGTTGATTCTTGAAATTCGAGATGTCTACCCTCTAAAATATTTGCTACCAACATAAGCTCTTCAAAGCCATTCAAACATCACAGAAATGTAGAAGCCATTTAAGCACCGTTATACTAGTCAGAAACGCTTCATTTTATTAGAGTATACAATGTGTATATTTATAACAATGTTTCCAGCCATATTATTATTATTATTGATTATATTTCTTATAAGCTGCTACAGATAAAATGGCTACAAATACTTTACTGAAACCTGGACAATAGTAATAAACGCAGTATTGAGTATCATAGGGTAGTTTTTAAAATTAATTTAAATGCCTTCATTTTGACACCCTGAAGAACTTCACTTTCCACCATAGAAAAAAATCAGTTCAGTGTTTTACTAATGCACATTAATTGGAAAATAATTTGTGTAAATTATAGCCTATTAATTGGAAACTGCTACATTGAGGCTTCATCAATTTTCGAGATCATTGTTCTTCATTGTTTCTCGAGTTCGCTCTTGTACTTTGTCTCTATGGGTTTCTGCAACTATTTCACTGATTTTTCTAACAGTAGACGATTACCACAGTAGATTACTCTTGTGAGTGGTGATATTCTACTGATTTTCATACTTTGCCAAAATTGTGAGTGTGTATTTTAGTATTATTTTATTGTTATTCATAGTTTTGTTTCCCAAGCCTACAGCAAAATAAGCTGAACATTTTGCAACAAAATCTAAACAGATATACTATATGAAACACTGTGAATGTCCCTGATCTATTTATAAAGTTGATTATTTTTCATTGAAAGTTGATTTCTGTAGCCATAAATACATAATATATGCGATGTTGTTGTGAGCAGATTCCTTTGCACTCGATGCTTGTTGAATGATTGTTCACACGAAGCCTCAAGCACAAAACCATCTGACTGAGTATATAATGGTTGGGTGGAAAAAAAAAGCCAATGCAGCAGTAAGCTATTGAAAAACATGTAACATTCAACTGAACGCATATGCACATTAGTGTCTACATTATTTTCTCAAGCTACAAATTCCTATTTTGATTCCACTAAAATTGATAAGTACTGCAGACATGGAGTCAAAATATGGATTTGTAGCTTGAGAAAATAATATAGACACTATTTCAGGCCTAGTTTGTTTACTTATTTTAGAGTCCTTAGTTGTATGTTTGAAGATATAATCTTTGAATTTTGATTCAACTTGTTTCTGTACTTTTTTGACGATCCCTATTCAATTAATTAAATTAACAATTTTTAATTATCTTTTACTCATACGACTACTAAGTATTACAAATGAAAAATCTTTGAGAATCATAATGACTGTAAGAACACACAATTATATTATTGAGCACCCAAGTTTTGTTTTACATTTGATAAGACTACTGACTATTTAGGTGAATTATATAAGTAACTTTAAAAGTTTACAACAACTGATCAAAAGAGTTTGGAAGAAAAACATTTATTCATTCTTATGATGAATTGATCATACACATGTGCTGATTTTTATATTTGATTCCAATCTTTTATAAATGAATATAAATTACCATGTAAATCTAATAACTGTCTAATTAAACTGAGTTCATCGACAAATCACAAGTTGTTTGAACATTGATATAGAGGATGTTTTGTTGGGTATTATGAAAATCCAAAACCATACAGTTAACCCTTCTGAGATGTATTTATGTACAAAATTTAAAAATTTTTTAACTGATGATTTCTTAGTTTTACAGGTATTAAAGTTTGAAAAATCTAAAAATAATTACAAGACAAGTTAAACTTGAATTTTGACTTAGACCACCAAGCTGTTTCAACTCACCACTACTACTGACTAAGTCTTTGATAGGGGAAGGCTGACCTCGACCAGGAACTTTCAAGTACTTAGGAAACAGATATGGAAGTTTTATTTCATGTACATTGCTCCTACCATTCAGCATTTCAGCCAGCTTCTCTCGAAGCTCTCCATGTTCGATATTATTCAATTTAATAATATGTTCATTATGAACAGTCTTCTCTATATCTGAAGGCTTGGATTCTCTGGAAAATGACCAAGCTAGCTTCACATTCAACTCAGTTTCATTAGACAACAATTCAGCGATAAGAGCAAACTGACTAGGAGGGCTTATGCCCCACACTGAAGTAGAATTTCCATTTAGTTCAATCAAAGTAACATCTCTGACATCATAGTTAGCAAGAAAAGACTGTGCAGATGAATCTGATCGATAGTAATACAGCATTTTATCCCAATCATTTTGTGTAAAGGGCTTTAGTGAACTTCGCTGGGCACTCATTTTAAAAATAGGTTCATAGCCTTCAACAGTAATCTCGACTGTACAATCGTATGGAGTATTTGGCAACCTCACAGTGTTGCCTAGGGCAAACAGCAACAAAGGGAACCAAATAATTAGGATAATAAGGAACAAAAGTAGACCTCCTACTCCATACTTAATTAAGGCAGCACGCTTAACTCCTCGTGGGGTAGGGTATTCAGCTTCCACTCGACGAATACACTTCAAGAGATAAATGTTTGTGAAAATATCTTCCATCTTCAACCAGTTGCTCACATTCAAGCTGGTGTCTGTCCAGATCCAGTCCATCAGCGAGCGAAGTTCATATAAAAAGGGAATCATCATGTAACTGGAAAGTAAGTAATGATACATTTAAAAAAATCTAAAATATCTAATCTTATTTACAAAATGTTACTCCTCCTTTTTTAGTTATAGTTTTAGTTTTAGTTTTAAGCACCTATGACTTATTATTAAATACTTCTGATCAAGGCAAATTACCTACATGGAAGTTGAAATTAACTCAGTGAATAGTGTGCTGTTTCATTAGTTTGATACCCTCACTGTCATCAATATTTTCAGATGTAATGGATGATTCTGCTACAAGTATCTGCATTATTAAACAACAATAAAAACTATCATCAGAAGTTAAATAATCATAGTTTGTTAAATTCAGCAAGATACGTGACTCTTAGTGTGCTGTTTCATTAGTTTGTTACCCTCACTGTCATCAATATTTTCAGATATAATGGATGGTTCTGCTACAAGTATCTGCATTATTAAACAACAATAAAAAACTATCATCAGAAGTTAACTAATCATAGTTTGTTAAATTCAGCAAGATACGTGACTCTTAGCTTCTTTAATTGTAGAAATAACATGAATATTAATGAAATAGGAGAAATACTTCCTGAAACAAATAACCTTACCACAAATCAGTATTAATATCTATAAAGTTTTCTGAATTTATGACTACTCTATATGTAATATGACCTACTATACATGTCAGTAGATGTTCCATAACATAAAATGTTTATTGTTAAAGACTCATAAGCAGTAATACTACATACATTTAGAAAGATTGCCATATTTAAACTTGTACAAAAGTAACAACTTTGTAATATAAACAAGACATCTTTCAAAGAATACAGGGGTTTCAATTGAATATTTACCCTTTGAAGAGGAAGTAATTAATGTAGTTGTATTCCTTGCAGAAGAGAATTCCAAGAATACGTGTTGGATAACCAGACCGGATCTGATAAGCTGACAGCAAGAGATAGATACACTTGATAAAGTACCACAGTTTTGGAGGGAGTCTGGTAGGACTTGTGAATTCTCTGCAGAAATGAAAAAAAACAGAATGAAAGATAATTAAAAGCAACACAACATTAAAATTATTACACAATAAATAGCTATTAAAAACAAGGACTTGCCCTAAAAAAGACTACATATGTTTCAGGTCCTATGACACCATCTTCAAGAGTAACGGTAAAGACATGGTGAGGACTTGTATACCCACATAATCATTTACATACCAATAATGCCATCTAGACTAAAACTATTCAGAGTTACAATACATCTGTAGAGTACTTTATTATTTCTATACCTGGACAACTTCCTTGTTTAACACCATATCTTTTGTTTTTTCAATTTCAATAGTTTCTCTGATATTTAATTTAATTTTAAATTCTACCTGTTTTATAGACTGGAGTAACACCAAGTTGAAACATATGTAGTCTTTTTTGGCAAGTCCCTGTTATTAATAACTATTTTGTGTAATGATTTTAATGTTGTATTGTTTTTATTTGTAAATAGATGTTTTACACAAGTGTCATTTAAAATGATTTAGAATGAAAGATAATTTTAGCACTAGTTTTTCCACTGATTTGGCTTTTGTTAGAAATTATGCTAAAGTAATTCCATTGAGTTATCATAGCATTTAATCCATTTTAATAATTTTCATAAAACAATAGATAAAATGTTCGTGTTGAACTGTTATAAAATGTTTGTGTTGAACTGTTATAAAATGTTCGTGTTGAACTGTTATAAAATGTTTGTGTTGAACTGTTATAAAAT
>NW_013672318.1:32890-38534 GCF_000517525.1 Limulus polyphemus
TTTAAGGCTCATCATTTGAAAAATATTTTATGCATCAATTACTAATTACAATGCAACAAGAAATTCCTACTTCTCTCAATAAATTGGTCTGTTTATGTATAAAGATAATCCTTCCATTAAAACATTCTGCTATCTTCATGATTCCCTATGACCTCAACAAGCTCATTAGATATAAAGTCAAGTTAGCATGCCCAGAAAAAACAGGTACATAAACTGTGAAACTGTTAGTACTTACACCAAATGCCCAGTAGCCAAAAACAACTATTAAGAAGTTGACAAATTCACAGAGAAACATAAACGCATACACATCCACAGTTACCCGATACTCTGGACTCAGCAGGTTCATGAAGAACTTTCTGAAAGGCCCTCTATAGCTGTCACATTAAAAAACTTTCAATAAACATTAAACAATTCAATGGAAGGAATAAATATAAATACATTCAATAGGTATTTCCTATTGGAAAACAACTGCAAGCTACTTCAATATATTGTTTTAACAGTTTCTTTTCTTCAGTGGGTTTGTTTGGATTACTTGGCAAACAAAGTTATTCAAACCCCAATTAACTCAACAGTAACAAACACATTTTATTTCTTCTACTATAGGTTTTAAACATTTCACATACTAACCTAATATTCACTTAAAGATAGACCTAACTTCAAAAATCATACCAAACAGTCATTTACTTGCTAATTTGCTCTTGTATCCCTGGTAATTCACTGAAACACAAACTCAGTATTTGAAAATTGACTAACTGGTTGATTGTAACAGACAAATTGACAAACTTATTAACTCAATAGTTAACAATAAATCAACTATATCCTAAATTGCAGTTTATACTGCTCAAATCATTCAAAAACTTTGGTGAAAATTTCAAATGTCAAACCACATCAATCATGCTACATCAAACCTCCCTCCAGACATACAACAATACAAACCACTAGAAATATCTACATTTAAAAAAACATAGCTTCAACACAATAAAACAAATAAGCAAAATTAGTAATTATGTCTTCCCTGTGTATTAAAATATAAAGAAAGAGCCTTTGTCTCTAAAAATATCTTAAATCAAAATACATTTTGACATTAAACTTGCATCATGCAGGCAAACAAACAAGATGTGACTTGGCAGATCATGCTAACAAATATTCACAAGTTGTATGTAACATTAATTGTTCCTCACTTTATTATTCAAACAAACTCTGCTTACCAGAACACAACTCTACAAACCACTTAGTTAAAAGTATAAAAGCAGTTAAGGGAACTCACATATTTGAAGGTTTTTTTCTATCTTCTGGTTTCTGTTCATCTAGAATCAAGAAGTTACATTTTATTTTGAATTATGGTTTCTTCCAAAACTATAGCTATAACTAAGTCAAGAACAATTCTTGTTAAACCTATTCAACAATACATGTAACATCAAATTCTGTTTATGTATGTATATGTTACATAAGTGACAGTTTGTGAATAAACATTTCTACCAATAAGTAAATTTGTAGCTGTGCACTTATCGAACTGATCAATCCGTTTTAAAGAGTGCTGACCCTTTTGTTCAAAATTTCTTTTATATAAATGATAAATCATTATTAATGTCTACTAGCTCTGTGAGCTTAACCATCAGCTATTATATCTCTTGTTTGATACTCAGGTACTGTCAATAACAGACAGTATTAGCTACAAACCTTCTGGCTAAGACACCATCATCCACAAACATCCTGGTTAATATACCATCAAACACAAATCTTCTGGCTAAGAAAGTATCAGCCCCAAACTTCCTGGTTAATATACCATCAAACACAAATCTTCTGGCTAAGAAAGTATAAGCCCCAAACCTCCTGGTTAATAAAGCATCAGCCACAAACCTTCTGGCTAAAACACAATCATCCACAAAGCTCCTGGTTAAGACACAATCATCCACAAACCTTTTGGCTAAGAAAGCATCAGCCACAAACCTCCTGGTTAAGAAAGCATCAGCCACAAACCTCCTGGTTAAGAAAGCATCAGCCACAAACCTTCTGGCTAAGACACCATCATCCACAAACCTTCTGGTTAAGACACCAACACCACCATCAACAAACCTCCTGGTTAATATACCATCAAACACAAATCTTCTGGCTAAGAAAGTATCAGCCCCAAACTTCCTGGTTAATATACCATCAAACACAAATCTTCTGGCTAAGAAAGTATCAGCCCCAAACCTCCTGGTTAATAAAGCATCAGCCACAAACCTTCTGGCTAAAACACAATCATCCACAAAGCTCCTGGTTAAGACACAATCATCCACAAACCTTTTGGCTAAGAAAGCATAGCCACAAACCTCCTGGTTAAGAAAGCATCAGCCACAAACCTTCTGGCTAAGAAAGAATCAGCCACAAACCTTCTGGCTAAGATACCATCATCCACAAACCTTCTGGTTAAGACACCATCATCCACAAACCTCCTGATTAAGAAAGCATCAACCACAAACCTTCTGGCTATGAAAGAATCAGCCACAAACCTTCTGGCTAAGAAAGCATCAGCCACAAACCTCCTGGTTAAAAAAGCATCAGCCACAAACCTTCTGGCTAAGAAAGCATCAGCCACAAACCTCTTGATTAAGACACCATCATCCACAAACCTTGCATTAAGGTAGTATCAACCACAAACTTTTTTTCCTGAGAACAGTATCAACTACAAAAAAATCCTGTAAAACAGTATCAACTACAAAACAATCCTGTAAAACAGTATCAACTACAAAATAATCCTGTAAAACAGTATCAACTACAAACCATCTTGTAATACAGCATCAAGTATATTTCTACTACAAGAACTTTAAACTACAAACTTTCCTGATAATTTGGAAGAGAAGATATTAATAATTACCTGACTTACCTACATCACCATATTGATTAAATGACCCTAAGAGATCTTCACTGTCTTGACTTCTACCTGTTTCATCAGTCTTCCCATCTGTTGCCTCTCCTTGCATCACTTTCTGGCCTTCTACAGAAACGATCTGTTGGAAATTAATCACATATAGTTTTAGAGATGTACAACGATGTGTGATATTACATCATTAGTAGTTATACTGCAACACTAATTTGTAAATAATGTAACATAAGAAAAATGCTTTTCACAACTTATTAGAAAATGTCCAACTTTAAGAAGTAAGGAGTGCATAAAGTTGAATATATGATTGTGTTCAAATGTTTTGTTTGTGTGATGTAAAGCATAAAGCTGCACAATGGACTATCTCTGCTGTGCCCACCATCAAGAGTATCGAAACCAGACGTTTAGTGATATAAATCCTCAGACATACCACTGAGCCTCTGGGGACATAAATGTAAAGTTAAACATTAATGAATAAAACTAAATCCAAGACTTTCTTTAGAGAGCAAACATACTAATATCTTCTTGGCCCAAAACTTTTAATAATTTTTAATTTATATTTCATCAGTCAATAAACTTAAGACCTCTATCTGAAATTACAGAACATATAAAGCACACAATTTAAAAATGTAAAACTTACAAACCAATCTATATCTGACTCTGGTCTCTCTGCCAGCATTTCCTTAGATAAACTATTAGGTTTCTTATCCAAGACTTCTCTAGAAGAGGTTTGTGCTTTCTCTTCATCTTTCCACAGTCCTAAGCTCTAGATATCAAAATCACAAGCTCTAAGTATCAAAGTCACTTTGCTAGGTTGCTTATGAAATATAGCTTTTTTCTTTATCTTTTTAATATTGTTCTACTACCATGTATGTCACATAACTCTTAAGTGGGGGATGTTTTGTACAAAACTGTGAATCAATATTGGATTCTTACCTTTAACACGAAACGATGGAAGAACACTACAAGAAGAAGGGCCAAATCGTAAACTGCATAATCGTCTTTCTTTTCAATGCCCAAAATTCTTGGTGCCCAGAAAGGGGCATTCACATGAGTTTCCACATTCCAAGGGAAAAAGTCAAACTGGAACAGGTATTTGATAACTACCACAACCTAAACAGTGAAAAATTAAAATTGTAATACACATCACATTTCAACAGTTGCTTCTACATGAACCTCTTAAGATAAACACACTGTTCTTCAAGTAACTGTAATTCTAAGGTTACTGTAACTCAAATCATTACACTTTCAATTTCAGTTCACTCTCATCCACCATACTGTTTGACACAATCCTTTATGTTAAACCTAGAGTGACATAATATCATCCAATATACTGCCTGACTCACTTTATTGTTATATTAAACTTATTCTAACATAATACATGCATATTGTAACTATTCACTCTCAAGTTGCATATCTTGGTTTAAATAATGATTATAATCCACAAGATCTTAGAAGGCCTACCTCGGTGTATGTAATGATAGTAATCCAGAAGGTCTTGGTAGGCCTTGGAACAGATAGGGCTCCCCAAAGAAAGGCCATGAAGGGCAACGGCAGAGACAACAAACTTGCAGATTTCAGTTGATTTATTACAATAATCAAATAACACAACACATCAGAATGAGAGACGATAGCATAGTAGCATGCCACCAGGAAACGCACAATAGTTGGCTGGCTCTTCTCAAAATCTCTCTTTACAGCATCAGATGCAGTTAAGCGTCCATGGCTGAAAACAAAAGTTGACACAAAAGACAAAGTTATCATTAAAAAACATGTAATACTGTAAGAATTAATTACAAGGTTATCATTAAGAAACATGTAATACTGTAAGAATTAATCAAAAACATGTAATACTGTAAGAATTAATCAAAAACATGTAATACTGTAAGAATTAATTAAAAGGTTATCATTAAAAAACATGTAATACTGTAAGAATTAATTACAAGGTTATCATTAAAAAACATGCAATACTGTAAGAATTAATTAAAGGTTATCATTAAAAAACATGTAATACTGTAAGAATTACTTCATGTAATTCTCTTTCCATTATGGAGTTCATTTGGTTGTTTTTAGTATGTAATTCTCTTTCCATTATGGAGTATGTTTTTAGTATGTAATTCTCTTTTCATTATGGAGTATGTTTGTTTTTAGTATGTAATTCTCTTTCCATTATGGAGTATGTTTGTTTGGTTTTAGAATGTAATTCTCTTTCCATTATGGAGTATGTTTGTTTGTTTTCAGTATGTAATTCTCTTTCCATTATGGAGTATGTTTGTTTGGTTTTAGAATGTAATTCTCTTTTCATTATGGAGTATGTTTGTTTTTAGTATGTAATTCTCTTTCCATTATGGAGTATGTTTTTAGTATGTAATTCTCTTTTCATTATGGAGTATGTTTGTTTTCAGTATGTAATTCTCTTTCCATTATGGAGTACATTTGTTTGTTTTTAGTATGTAATTCTCTTTCCATTATTGAGTATGTTTGTTTGTTATTAGTTTATTCATATCTTTATTTATCAGAAAGGTACTTATTAGATTACATACTAAATGATTTTATGTGGCTTGTTTTTCAGAGCAAGCAGGTACTTATTATATTACATACTAAATGATTTTATGTGGCTTGTTTTTCAGAGCAAGCAGGTACTTATTAGATTACATACTAAATGATTTTATGTGGTTTGTTTTTCAGAGCAAGCAGGTACTTATTAGATTACATACTAAATGATTTTATGTGGTTTGTTTTTCAGAGCAAGCAGGTACTTATTACATACTAAATGAT